>NC_067398.1:721515222-721701248 GCF_016432865.1 Antechinus flavipes | reverse complement strand
CAATACAAGGCTACTTTTGAGGTATCTCTTAAGAACTTTACAATCAATTGTATTTCTATAATTTCTATTTCCCCTTTAATTTTTTATCTAATTTTGTTCTTATTTTAGGCAATTTGTTGGCTTTCTATTTTGCAAATGCACATTCAGCTCACTGATACTCCCAATGCCCATTTTGTCAAAGCATGTTTGTGGGGTTATGATTGTTCCCCTTGAGAATTGTTTTAGTTACAGCCTAAAAACTCTGGTAAGTCTCATCTTCAGGAGAAGCTACAATGGCTCTCTTTACCTTTAGGAGAAAATATAGAATTGTATGTTTTCTATGCAAAACTACCTTTTTAGGCCGATTGCATGAGCAATGGTCCTTTCAGAGTTACTGCTAAACTGATGGGCTTGCTCTTCCCTATACAGGATTTTTCATCTTCCACTCATATGATACCTTTGCCCATTAATGTTCTCTCCATTTGCCTTATTCTTCTAAACCCTCAATTGTTTTTAAGACTCGTTTTAAATGCACCCCCTTCAAGACATCTTTCCTGGTTTTCTGCAACTTTTAGTGTCTCTTTAGTGACAGGGAGACAAAGGGTAAGGGAAGGAAGAGAAGGGAGGGAAAAGGAAGGAAGGAAAGAAGGAAGGAAGGAAGGAACAAAGGAACAAAGGAACGAAGGAAAGAACAGAGGAACGAAGGAAAGAAGGAAGGAAGGAACGACTAACGAACGAACGAAATGCTAATTCTGCCTCCCTCAACCACCTTCTCTCTTCCCTCTCCCAAGAGAAAATAGACACGGTGTACACAAATACAAACGTAGTGGCTACAATGTACCACAAAGGAATATACAGAATGTAACTGCATCAGAAACATCGGGACGCCATGAATACTCTATTATCCTTCTCGAAGATAAAATCAGCTCATAAGGATAGACTTACATTCTGGGCAGAGATGGGATTAGAGTACAGCCTTTAATTGGCCATCATCTCCACGAATGGCAGCTCCTGCTGTTGCTCCACTCCAAATGCGGGTCTTGCAGAGGGCTGGGATGAATGGGGAGAGGGGGGGAGTTATAGTGTCATAGCAACAATCTCTTTTTTTCCCCCCAGTCTGAGAAGAAATAAATCTATGATACAGCGCTGAAAAGAGAACTGCGAGCGCAGCTATCTGCCATGGTAAGAAACAGATTGATTAATTCGTCAGTTGCCTACATAGTCAGGTAGGTCTGGAAACTGAGGCAGAGATGAGGTTGGGATTGGAGCTCTAGAGGGGTGGCGGGGCGCGGGAAGGGAGAGTGATTGTGCTTGAGTGTCTAAAGGGGGCGGGTCCCGTCTAACAATAGCTTTACCTTTTAATTCCTGGTGCTTCCCTCGAGAAACCTTCCCTGAGCCCCTTCCCCCTCATTTCCAGCATTTCCTTGGCTGCGTTCAGGATGTCCACTGAGGAGACTCGAGGGTCAGGGGCAGTTTGGATTTTGCTTCTGGGTCTCCACTGCATAAGTGCTTGCTGTCAGGGTCGCTGTCCGCTGCTGCTCTCACCTCTCCTGTCCCCTCTTTGAGTCCTTATCCTATCAGTTGTATTAGAAAGCAGCCAACAATCGCTAAGCATTAATTAAGCAGCTAGTATGTTCCAAGCATTGAAAATGCAAAAGGAGGGAAAAGATAGCCCCTGCCTTCGATAAGATAAATGAGAAATAGAGAGGGAAGGCACTCAATTCAAAAAAGTTAAAGAAAGCTTCCCGTAGAAGGTGAGATTTTAAGTGGTAGTTAAAGCCAGTGATTTCTAGGTGACCTAGCCACAAGTACTGCTACTTACTTCTGTGTGCCCTGAATACTCCCGAAAAGATTCCTCTTTGCACCTTTTGGGGATGGGAGCCTGCTGCCTCTGCTCAGATGCTTCTGACTTCATTGTAGAGGCAGCCTGAGGGTTTTTTTCCAGATGTAGGTGGACAGGGGTCCAGCCATAGGATTTCTCTCCCTCTCCCTTTTCTTTCCTCCTTTGGGAGGAGAAGAGCAAAGAAGAAAGAATAACAATGATCCCTCATTTTCATGTCCCAATTGAATCTCTTCTCTTTGCTGAAATACCCTTTCGGTCACTGCCACCCTGTAGTTCTGAACACGGGCTGCCCTGCGGGATGCTCCCTCTGTCTAAATGCCCTCTCCTCCCTCGCTGACCCTATCTTTTTCTCAAGGAATTAGAACACACCTTTATGAAGCCATCCAGGACCACTGATGTGGGTCGGGATGTTGGGAGCGATCAGAAGGCAGCCTAAGAGATTGTTCTTTCTCCACAAAACCTCAAAGTTTCATTGAAGAGATAAAACTAACAATGACTGAGGCAATTAGAGGGATTGTTTTTGTATGCAAAACAGTTGATGAGTGACGTGCTGTCTTGTCCTTTAGAACATGAACTTGAGGACTGGGCCTTAGCATTTGTGTGCTTAGCATTTAGCTTAGAGCCTGTTGTCTTGATTCAACTTGTTACAGATATGAAATATTTTGTAAATTCAGATCAACTACTGATCAAAATGGACTGGAAAGAGCAGCCTCAATCTTTAGGAACAAGTGAAATTTTTGCTGCTGCCAATGACAACGATCTTTCTTTCTTTCTTTCTTTCTTTCTTTCTTTCTTTCTTTCTTTCTTTCTTTCTTTCTTTCTTTCTTTCTTTCTTTCTTTCTTCCTCCTGTTTTTTCCTCCTCCTCCTCCTCCTCCTCTTCCTTCTCATTATGGAGAATTAAAAGTTTACAAAACACTTTACTTCCGGTGATTTTTATTGATCCTGATAGGCATCATGAAAACTTGGGGTGTTGGCTTTCCTTTCTGAGCTTCTCTCTCCTGAGAAAATGTCTCAATCAAAGAGTATTGATGGTGAAAAAAACTGGCCAGAGAACAGAAGCTTTTCCATTGAGGATATCTGGCTGGACAGGCTAAAGGTGAGTAGGTGAGACCTGGCCTGCTCTCTGTTTAAAGCTGTTCCTCCATGAGCAATGGAGGCTGACTTTTCTGACTATTGCAACCCTGTTGGCTTCTCTTGGATCCCTGATCCAGACCATAGCCACTTTTACCTCACTGTACCCCTCTGTCAGAAGCATCTTGATAGAACTAGCCAGGGCCTGAAACAGCCAGGGAAGTTTGTCACAAACCACCAAATGCAGGTTTATTCACTCCATCTCATGGTATTGCAAAACCAGAGGGTGCTGGACACCCTCACAGGTGAGAGAGGGAGATGATGTATCATCACTGGAGAGACATGGTGTTTCTTTGTCACAATGTCTCCCCCTTACCTTCTTTCCAGTTGCCTGAAAACATTGGCCGTATTCTCCATTCTGACCTCCCTGGTTTGATGTTTCTCTTCTTTATTTGGCTTGCCATCTTCCTTGGCATTCACTTTACAACTCACTTATGTTACATAAAATCCAAATCCTGTCTCAAATCAAGGTTCCTCATCAATCTTCAGGGTCATTCCAACCTTTTGATCAGAAGGAGAAAATAAGGAAATATTACTATGATTATGTTTTTATTTTTTTATTTGATTAAAGCTTTTTACTTATAAAACCTCTCTATGGGTAATAAGTTGTAGTATATGAAAGTAATGGAATATTGTTCTATGAGAAATGGTCAGAAGGCTACTGTCAGAGAGGCCTGGAGAAACTTACATGAACTGATGCTAAGTGAAGAGTAGAACCAAGAGAAAGGTACAGACGGCAAAAACAAGATTGTGGGACAATCAGCTGTGATGGACATGACTTTTTTTTTTCAACAATGAGGTGATTCAGGCCTGTTTCAATAGACTTGTGAAGGAGAGAGGCAGCTACACCCAGAGAAAGGCCTCTGGGGACCTAATTTACATCACAACATAGCACTGACATCTTTTGTTGTTGTTTACTTGCTTTTTCCCTTTCTCAGGTTTTTTTTTTTTTTTTTCATTTTTGATCTGATCTTTCTTGAGCAACATGATAATGTGTTAATGTGGGTATAAGAATTGCACACTTTAACTTATAAAGGATTATTTGCTGTCTAGGGGAGGAGAGTGGGGCAAGTGAGGGAGAAAAATTTGTAACAAAAGATTTTGCAAGGGTGAATGTTGACAACTATCTTTGCATGCATTTTGAAAATAAAAAGCTATTTAAAATAGAAAAAAAATTCACTGAAGAAAAGAGCTTTATAAATAGAGTTGGCCAAATGAAAAAGGAGGTTAAAAAGCTACCTGAAAAAATAATTCATTAAAAATTTGAATTAGACTAGTGGAAGCTTATAATTCAATGAGACGGCAAGAATCAACACACACACACACACACACACACACACACACACACACACACGCACACACACACACACACACATCCCTCCTTGGAAAAACAAGGAATATGGAAAAGGAATCCAAGCAAGATAATTTGCGAATCAGTGGAGTGACAGAAAACCATCATCCAAAAAAACTGCTTGCACATCATCCTTGAAAAAGTCATAGAGAAAAACTACCCTGGTATCCTAGAAGAAGGTCAGTGTTCCTCTCAGTTAAATGCAAAAGTTCAGGTTTACTCTCAGTCACTTTCCATTGAAGAAAAACTCTGATCCTAACTCAAAAAGTGCACTGCTCTCATTAAATACTTTAATCCACAAGGAAAGCACCTGGTACAAATCCCTTCATGTCAAGGAATGATTATCTTCTCCACTTTTAACTACCCAGATTCAATTCTAGGACATCTGCAATTGCTGCCAGCCAGGACGATGCCATTCCTGGAAGTATCATCCATAGGAAGTTCTGTACAAGTAAAGATTTGTTCTTTCTCATAAATTGTTTTTGCATGATCAAGGTAGAAAGCATCAACATATTCAAGAGGAAAAGAAGAATCATTACCCAGTCACATGTAAGATTTGGAACCAACTGCATTGCCCTGCCCCTTGATTCTCTCAGTCTCTTAACCATCTGTACTGTTTCCCCACCCACCAACTTCTGTTCTTGGGTCTAGCATTTAAAATGGGAGGGGGCGGGCTGCTTCCCACATTCCACATCTTTGAGGTCAAAGTCACTGGCCCTCTGTATTAGTGAAGTCTGGCGTAAGTAACAGACTGTTAATGCTCAGAAGTTTGTGCCTCAGTTGACCTGACTTTATTGTGACAAGCTGCTTGATGGTCTTTAGACCACCCAGGCAATCACTCCTAAGGAAAGCTTCCACTAATACAATCTGTGCATGGAAATCACCGTCATCAATTAAGCATGAGTGTCTTGAAGCCAGCACTATAGTCTCACTGGATCTGTTGTCCAGGCATTTCACTTGTGCGGGACTCTGTGTCTGTGGGGATAAGAAGGGGGTTCTTGGCAAAGATCCTGGAGTGGTTTGTTATTTCCTTCTCTGGCTCACTTTACAAAAGAGGAAACTGAGGCAAACAGGGTGAAGTGACTTGACCAGGTTCCCATACCTAGTAATTACGTGAGACTGGATTTGAACTCATGAAGCTGAATCTTCCTGATTGCAAGCTCTATGCACTTTGTCCGCACCCCTCCTCCCGCCAGCTTCCTTCAGTCTCACTTTAAAGGAAGCTAAAAGCTTATAGAGCATCCTCCAATTCTTTCTGATCCCATGGGCCACAGCATGCCAGGCTCTTCCAGCTGTCAAAATCTGTGCAAGGTCATGTTCTTGGTTGCCCTGATACTACCATCACATCCTCAGCCTTCAACTTCTCCTTTTATGTGGCTCAAGCATTTCAGCTTCAATCACTGACCTTCCAGAGAATGGTCTGAATTAATTTCTTTAATTACTGATTTATTTCATCATTTTGCTGTCCAAAGGACTTTCTCCAGGACCACAATTGAAGGGCTGGTTTTGTGGCCCACCAGCTTTCCTTGTTCTGCAAGTCTCACAGAGTCCTGCAAGTCCCAAAGCTTTGACTCTGGACTTTTGTTGCCAAGGTAACATCTCTGTTTTTTTGTAAGCTGTCTAGAGTTGCCATGGTTTTCCTTCAGAGCAGCAAGCATCTTTTCACTTCATAGGGGCACCTGCCATCTGCAATGATCATTTAGAGCAAAGCTATAAAACATGACACTGCTTCCATTTATTCTACCACTGTTTGATCGTTACAAGATTTTAGTTGTTTTTTTAATTAGCTTCAACTATTCATTAATTTTTTTTGATTTATGGGATACAACAAGCATTTTCATAACAGTACAGTAAAAAGATGACCGCACATGAAACTATAAATCGATTACGCACAATATGCTATTCTTTTCAAATGGACAACAAAAAAATCATGTCATTCTTTTTCTTTTTTTCTTCCCTCCAACACTCTAGACCTGGCTACCATTAGATATAAATTAGTATATATCTGAAATTTATTCTATATACATTTCTATTCATCAATTCTTTCTCCTAATACATATAGCATCTCCCTTCATATGCCCTCTAAGGTTAATTTGGATTCTTATTATAGATATAGTAACTTACTCAGTTATTCTTCAAACAATATTGCTATTACTGCACACGGTATTGTCTTATCTCTACTCTTCTCACCCTTCTTTATTTTGCACTATGATTTACATGTTTTTCCTAAAATCTGAAGTTCATCACGGATATACTAAAGAGACTACAATATATCTTTAATGAATTTCCACCTCAAAATCCCATGATCCTATATTACTCTCAAATTTGATTCTTGACCTCCATGCTCACATTACTGAATTTAAATACAGTAATCACATCTTTTCATTTGACAGCAAAAATTTTAATACCGTTCTAGTGATGTGTTTTATAATTAAAGGATGATTCCATAAAGCCAATGATGCAACATGAGGGAGAAGTGCATTTTTTTCAAATAAAAATATCCATTTCTATCTATAGATTAGGAGAGAAACTATTCCCCACAGTCTTCCAAAGACATTTGAATGCAAAATATTTAAAACAAACATTTCTTAATTTATTGCCATTAAAACCCAAAGACACCAGTTTCTGGGATAAGAATGCATTATTTGACAAAAATTGCTGGGAAAATTGGAAATCAGTATGGCAGAAACTAGGCATTGACCCACACTTAACACCGTACACCAAGATTAGGTCAAAATGGGTTCATGACCTAGGCATAAAGAATGAGATTATAAATAAATTGGAAGAGCATAGGATAGTTTACCTCGCAGACCTGTGGAAGAGGGAGGAATTTATGACCAAAGAAGAACTAGAGATCACTATTGACCACAACATAGAAAATTTTGATTATATCACATTGAAAAGTTTTTGTACAAACAAAACAAATGCAGACAAGATTAGAAGGGAAACAATAAACTGGGAAAACATTTTTACAATCAAAGGTTCTGATAAAGGCCTCATTTCCAAAATATAGAGAGAATTGACTCTAATCTATAAGAAATCAAACCATTCTCCAATTGATAAATGGTCAAAGGATATGAACAGACAATTCTCAGACGAAGAAATTGAAACTATTTATAGACATATGAAAATATGTTCCAAATCATTATTAATCAGAGAAATGCAAATTAAGACAACTCTGAGATACCACTACACACCTGTCAGATTGGCTAGAATGACAGGAGGGGATGTGGGAAAACAGGGACACTGATACATTGTGGGTGGAATTGTGAACACATCCAGCCATTCTGGAGAGCAATTTGGAACTATGCTCAAAAAGTTATCAAACTGTGCGTATCCTTTGATCCAGCAGTGTTTCTACTGGGCTTATACCCCAAAGAGATACTAAAGAAAGGAAAGGGACCTGTATGTGCCAAAATGTTTGTGGCAGCCCTGTTCGTAGTGGCTAGAAGCTGGAAAATGAAAGGATGTCCATCAATTGGAGAATGGTTGAGTAAATTGTGGTATGTGAATGTTATGGAATATTATTGTTCTGTAAGGAATGACCAGCAGGATGAATACAGAGAGGACTGGCGAGACTTACATGAACTGATGCTGAGTGAAATGAGCAGAACCAGGAGATCATTATATACCTCAACAATGATACTGTTTGAGGACGTATTCTGATGGAAGTGGATCTCTTCGATAAAGAGAACTTTAATTGATCAAAGATGGACAGAAGCAGCTACACCCAGAGAAAGAACACTGGGAAATGAATATAAACTGCTTGCATTTTTGTTTTTCTTCCCGGGTTATTTCTACCTTCTGAATTCAATTCTCCCTGTGCAACAAGAAAACTGTTCGGTTAAGCACACATATATTGTATTTAGGATATACTGTAACCCATTCAACATGTAAAGGACTGCTTGCCATCTGGGGGAAGGGGTGGAGGGAGGGAGGGGAAAAATTGGAACAGAAGTGAATGCAAGGGATAATCCTGTAAAAAATTACCCTGGCATGCGTTCTATCAATAAAAAGTTATTTAAAAAAATAAAAATAAAAAAAATTTATTGCCATTAAGTTGGTTTCACTCAAATATACAGACTGGCAAGGGTAGAAGGGGAAAAAAAAGGGAAAAAATCTTAATCTCTAAAATAGTATTCAAATGATTCATTTGAAGTTTGAGGCATTTTGCAATTGTATAGACGTAAATAGCTTCTAATTCTCCAAGTGCTTAACTAATTATGCTATGTACATGAGTATTTATTTAATACTTATACATCTCTATAGAGTCTCAAATTAATAATCATGAAATACTGAAGCAGAGCAATATATTCACATTCCCTATAAATATATTATTTAATTTAATACTGTTCACCGTAGACAAAATGTGAAAATAAATTGAAATGCAATAGCATCATTTTTCAGAAGCTTATATCAGAGTCAGAATGCTACTTTTCCTTTAAGTAGATCAAATGATTATAAGCCTAAATGGCATTCTTGGTTCAAAAAAAAAAAAAAGCAACCAACTAAAGAATACATTTTATGTGTCTATACCCAGGCTACTCTACAAAAACCTATAAAAATACCTTCTGAAGTTGAATTTTCATTTACAAATGAGTCCCCTTATTTTCAAATGCATTCTAGAAGCTGGCAAATTATGAAAAAGGGCTGAGATCAGATGCTTGTGTGTACAGGTGTGAGTGTGTGTACGTGTGTTAAGACAGAGCCAGACAGAGAGAGGAAGAGAGGAAGGAAGGGAGGGAGGGACAGAGGAAGGGAGGAAGGAAAAGATGAAGGGAGGGAGAGAGGAAAGGAGAGAGGAAGGAAGGCAGAGAAGAGGAAGAAAAGGAAAGGAGAGCAAAAAGGAGGAAGGGAGGGAGGATGGGAAGAAAAGAAAGGAAGAAGAGACAAAGGGAAGAAAAGAGAAAAGGAAGAAGGGAGGAAGGGAAAGAGGGAGGGATGAATGCATTAAAAGAAATTCTAAATATACATACTATATATGAACATAAGGATTTATTTTTGTATTTTAAAGTACAGAAAGAAGCATAATATAGGAGTAAAAAGACAAATAAAAAATATATCTTAGAATGCCTCCAATCTTTCCAGTCTGCTGACGAGCCAATCCAAGTAGCCAATCCAAGGAGCCAAAAACCCGAGCACAATTTTTGCGATTTCCTCTAATGAGAGCCACTACTAAAGTTTATATTTATTTCTTTACTTACCATGTCTGAAAATATTTGTACCAAATGAGAGCAATGTGTGATCTCAAGTCTATTGGAGTATCATGAAATTTAGATTCAATAAAAAAGGAATGTAAGTAGAAAGCTTAAAACCATCTTGTTCATAAGGGTCATATATATGGAACAAAACATTCATATTTCTTTCTCAGAAGAATTAACTTAAATTTCTTTATTTAAATTAGAGACAATATGACATAACAAAGAAAATGAGAGTCAGAATGGACAATGGAAACAATGGAAAATGATACAGTAGATGTGGCAATAAAGGATCTAGATTCAAATCACAACACCGCCACTAGACTGCCCGACTACCCACGTCACCTTGGACAATGCATTTAACTGCCCTAGAAGAGCTCATACGTACAAATAATAGCATTGGAAAGGAAGACTTCTGCAGCCCCTCTCTAATCCTATGAACACTGGATTAGAAGTCAGGGAGCCTATGCCTCCATTTCTTTAGATGGAAAATCAGATGATTGAAGAAAATCTCAAAGGGAAGGAACACATAACATGCATGCATGCATGCGCACACACACACACATACACACACACACACACACACACATATACAGAGAGAGAGAGAGAGAGAGAGAGAGAGAGAGACAGAGACAGAGACAGAGTTAAGACAGAGAAACAGGGACAATGACAGAGACAGAGAGAAAGAAGCAGACAGAGACACAGAGGCAGAGAAAAAAGGAAATCACTCTGGATCTATTTTTTTTTTTTTTAGTTGACAAAACATTCAGCATTCAAGAATATGAATCTGGATTTTGCTTTCATCAATATAGCAATTCCTTCCAAGAAGCTGATCATTACCTATCCATGTCTGATGATTCTGCGATTTTTGTTATCTTCCCATAGGGTTAGCACGGGGTAGTTATGGGATATCTACCCACAATGCAAGGGACCTTCCTTTAATTCTCTTGATATTATGTGGATACCAAGTGATCCTATTACATGTTTATTAATACATTCACCAGATGACCAGACTATGTTCTTTTTATACTCAGAGACTTCTTTGATTCTTTTATGGATTCTTTTTCAAAACTCCTTCTTTATTACAGGTAGCGGCCTACTTTGCCCTATCCACTATCGCCTCCCGAGTGCTTTTCACTTAAACTTTTTGAAGACTTTAGTATTCTATGGCCTCCTACGGCTAGATAACAACACCGGTTAAGTGTTAGTGTTTAAACAATGGAACTTTATGTCAGTGACAAGTTGGGCATAATTTAAGGAGCTTTGCCGTTCCCTAAGACAATCCAGATGTTTTCTACTTAACCCGGGTCCCAGTTTGACTACTCAGGATAAGGTATATAATTCATACACATATACACAGACATAGACATATACGGACACACATACATACAAAAATCTCTACCTAAAACTCTCCTTAAGGCAGTGGAGTAAATAGAACAAAACAATGGAGGTCTGCCACAAGCACTCCAGCAAGGATAAGAAAGGACACCAAATGAAAAGCGATAGGGAAATCCAAGCCAACAGTCTAGTAACTACATTTTGCCACTTCAGATCCTCACGAGGAGAAAGTCAGAGACTTTAGGCACTAGGTAATGGGTCTAGTTAAAGAAGTCAGAGAAGTCCCAGAAGCTCTGGAGTATAATACAAATGTCTTCTAGCATCGACGGGGGCAGCAAGGCAAAACTAGAAACAGAAAGTATATCTAGGGCAGAACCAAGGGAGCTAAGTTCGGGGACAAGATTACAACCTAAATTCTGTAATTATGTGGTTATGCTAAAAAACGGGGCTCAGATAGAAGCCTGGAAGGTTCAGATTATAAGGGCAAGGAATAGGGCACGCTCAAGATCAGGATATTACAGTCCACACCACCATTCCACGTCAGGCCCGGTACAGGCCAGTCAATGTGCTTCGGCCCTTTTTAAAGTGTTTTTAAACTATATCATGCCTATTTTTGTTAAAAACAGTAACAAGCCAGAGAAAACTGCCTCTGTCTTAATATCCTAAATAGGTATCTATGTAAAAACAAAAGTTGACATTTTGTGTAAAGACAAAAACCTAGAATCCATTATCATAAGATCAGGAGCGAAGTAAAGATCTATCATCACCACTATTATTTAACACAATGTCAGAAATATTAGCGATAGCAATGAGATAAAGAAATGGAAAGAGAACGCGTGGGGAAAGAAGAAACAAAATGATCATTCTTTGCATTTGATGATGAACTAGAGAATTGCTAACTTTAAAGGAAAAAAGTTTCAGCCAAGTAACAGGGTGTGAAATAAACTCACAACAAATCTTCGGCCTTTCTTTCTATTATCAACAAATCCCAAAAAGAGTTAGAAAGTAAAATTATACTAAAAGTAATGAAAGAACACTTTGATTATAATGTAATAAGTAAGATAAGTAAGAGTCCACTTACCAAGATGTACATAGGAATCATAGACATACAATTATAAAACAATCTTTATGAAAATGACAACAGATCTAAGTGGAAACATATCCGTTGCTAATGGTTCCCCTATGACAATATAAAAAATGACAATATGCCCTAAAATAATGTACTCATTCAGTTCCATACAAATCAAATTACCAGTGGCTACCTTAGAGAACTAGAAAAGAAACGATAAAATGAAAATGCAAAAACAAAGGGTCAAGACTTTCGTGGGAAAAGCACTGAGGCCAAAGACACGAGGCCTCAAAGTGAACTGAAAATAGTAATTTTCAAAACAATTAGTTACTGGTTAAAAAAGAAAAAAGATGACAATCGATAAAAGAGGAGGCCGCTGCTGGCCTCGCCCCGCCTCCCCATATTCAAATTCCAGAAGACTTCTTTTGTCAACAGCTACAAAGTGGCCACCAGCTTGCTGAACTTCAATTATCTCTCAGTGAGTACTGTAATAAAATGTCTACCCAATCTGACTTTTATCCAGCCATCGGCGATATCTGCTGTGCACAATTTTCAGAGGATAATCAGTGGTATCGTGCTTCAGTTCTGGCTTATGCTTCTGAAGAGTCTGCTTTAGTTGGCTATGTTGATTATGGAAATTTTGAAATCCTTAAATTGAATAGACTTTGTCCCATGACACCAAGATTATTGGAATTACCAATGCAGGCCATAAAGTGTATCTTGGCAGGAGTGAAGCCATCATCAGAAATCTGGTCTTTTTGTTTTTTTGTTTTTTTGCGCTTATTTCCCTCCCCGTTTCCCTCCACCCCCCACCCCAGCACGGGCTACACACTGAGGAATACAAGCCTCACTGTCGCTTCTGGAGGGTTGTAGCAGGTGTTGATCCTGTCAAATATCACGGAGGCAAACTCTCAAATGGAGAGGAGGACCGTGGTCAGCACAAGCACTGAAGTGTCTCATCGGTCCCCTGGCTCGGCCCTTTGATGTGTTGGCCTGTTTCGTTCCCCCAATACAAAATTCTTACCGGGACTCTTCTTCCTTAATTCTGGAAGGATCCTCCTCACGAACGGCTCTAGTTCTCCTTGTAATTCTCGCCCCACGTTCAGATGCCATCTGTTGGACCGCACGGGAGAGCTGCTGGAACGCACGGGAGCCGCCTGACGGTGGGTGCTGGAGGTCCAACCTAGAATGGATCTCCTCTTGTGAGAGGACGAGACAGGGAGACTGACGGGTAGTTGCTGGTCTCTGACATCTCTGACTGAGAGGCCATCGCCCTGTCTGACCTCTCTCCTCCTCCCTCTGCCTCCAGTGTATCTCATGCCCAATCTGCAACACCTGTGTCAGCAAAGGCTGCCGGCGACTCCTTCAGAGGCTATGATCCACAGCTGTGGAGGCTTTTGCAGACTGATCTGTCCTTTAACAACAAATTCCAAAAGAAAATTTCCCCCCTAGCTTTCCCCCAAGAACCTGGACATAGTCTTCCAGCATATAACCACTGTTCATATTTACACAATCAGGCAGGTGGCTATGATTCTATCTCGATTACTTTGAATATGATTTTGAATTTAAAAAAATTTAAAATGGCCTTGCACAAGACAAGGAATTTTCCATGAAAATAATGCTTCCCCAGAGGACAGAGAGGCATGAACTGAAGCAGGGAAGACTGACAGGTATAAGAAATTTACCTCCATTAGGCTGTTTTTCTTTCCATCACACTGCGGCCTCAGCAGAGTCACAGTCATCTCATTTCAAAACTGAGGGGGAAATATGAATCATGGTCCCAGGGAAATCTCACTAGTCCCATCTCCTAACTAAGAAGTAAATAATTTCAGAGATTGACTGAAAAGAAAAGATGCTTACATGAAACTAAGTTGTCACTCACTGGAAGTGACTTTCCAATCCAAGGGTTTCTCTTTCTTTAAGTAGAAATTGGACTCCAATATTCAGGCCTTTTAGGAAAGGATACATGGCCAATGAGAAGTATCCTACTGATATTGTAGTCCAGTTCAAAGGCTTTTCAAAGGATGGGAAGCCAAGGGAACGGAAGGTCTATTCACCATTCAAAAAGCAAAATAAATACCATGGGGATGTATTAGAGTCTTTGTTCAAGGGGAAAAAGGAAAGATGAGCTTTTAGAAAGTTTCACAACTGGTGAAGAAAGAATCTATTTAAGGATGGCAAAGTAGAAGGGATTTTACATTTCATTTTTCTGAAATAATCGAGGTCACCCTTATTGTGTTTTCATTTCCCCCCTCTTTCTGAGGGTTCGCTTCATGACTTTCCCGATTACTTATCCCTCTGCTATCAATCAACACGAATTACAAATGAAATGAAAGAAACATTCGGGATCCTACAGTCTGTGAATCTGTCAAATAAAATGGCCCAGATTGGACAAAAGTATGATTTCGTACTAAAAACATACTTGGCAGGATGAATACCAGGGATTGCAAGAGGCATCACAATTAAAAAGACTAATCAGGAAACACTGTAATACCATTATATTAGCAGTGAGGCTTAGGACTATGAAAGGAGGTCTCCACAAAGATGGTGTTTTATTAAGATTCTGAGGAAAAATGTCAAGAGTCTTTAAAGTGCTTCCTTTGGGCAACAAATAGAGCATTCTGCCTTCCTTTTGATCTTCAGAAGGGAAGTGATGCTCAGCTTCTGAATCTTTGATTCTAAGAATCAGATGGAGGAAGACACTCACCAGTGAAAACTGGGCTCTGCCATTCAGAGGAGACGTAAGAGAAGGTAGACAGAAATTAATTATAGACTCAAATTCTGTCCTTTTAGGAAAGGATACATGGCCAGTGAGAAGTATCCTACTGATATTGTAGTCCAGTTCAAAGGCTTTTCAAAGGATGGGAAGCCAAGGGAACGGAAGGTCTATTCACCATTCAAAAAGCAAAATAAATACCATGTGGATGTATTAGAGTCTTTGTTCAAGGGGAAAAAGGAAAGATGAACTTTTAGAAAGTTTCACAACTGGTGAAGAAAGAATCTATTTAAGGATGGCAAAGTAGAAGGGATTTTACATTTCATTTTTCTGAAATAATCGAGGTCACCCTTATTGTGTTTTCATTTCCCCCCTCTTTCTGAGGGTTCGCTTCATGACTTTCCCGATTACTTACCCCTCTGCTATCAATCAACACGAATTACAAATGAAATGAAAGAAACATTCGGGATCCTACAGTCTGTGAATCTGTCAAATAAAATGGCCCAGATTGGACAAAAGTATGATTTCGTACTAAAAACATACTTGGCAGGATGAATACCAGGGATTGCAAGAGACATCACCATTAAAAAGACTAATCAGGGAACACTGTAATACCATTATATTAACAGTGGGGCTGAGGACTATGAAAGGAGGTCTCCACAAAGATGGTGTTTTATTAAGATTCTGAGGAAAAATGTCAAGAGTCTTTAAAGTGCCTCCTTTGGGCAACAAATAGAGCATTCTGCCTTCCTTTTGATCTTCAGAAGGGAAGTGATGCTCAGCTTCTGAATCTTTGATTCTAAGAATCAGATGGAGGAAGACACTCACCAGTGAAAACTGGGCTCTGCCATTCAGAGGAGACGTAAGAGAAGATAGACAGAAATTAATTATAGACTCAAATTCTGTCCTTTTCCAGAGTCAGGATTATCCTATCACAAGGAATATTGACTTCATGGGGTTTCAAAAGTCTCACTGAAGATTCTTCACAGGCCTAAATCATCATCATCTATTTTGATTGATTAATGATAATACCCAATTAACATTACTCATTAATAATGAGTATGTCCAAAAATAAGTGAAAAAAGTACAGCTTAGAGTAACTTCAGTGAAAAACCTTTGCAGATTCTCAGAGAGAGAGAGATTAAGAATTCAACAAGATCATTAAGGGATTGGAGATGAGGGGAAAAGGGACACCTAGTTGAAAGATTATTTTTTTTTCCTTTTTGCTGAGGTCACCTAGCTAGGAAGTATAAAGTGTCTGAGGTCAAATTTGAACTGAGGTCCTCTTGACTTCAGGGTCAGTGAGCTATCCACTGTACCACCTCGCTGCTCCTGAAGGCTTATTTTCAAGAATTATCTTGGGCTGCCCTAGATTTTCAAACTTTTCCTGAGCTGCTTCTCCTGAGAATCTTCCCTGCCATTTATTTCAGTCCTGTCTTACTACTTCAGTCATTAGTTATGACTCCCTCAATAAGGCTGATCCCATGAAACGGTCTGTTTGGTATCTTTTGCCCATGCAAGTAACTGCTCAGATTTCTCAGTTTTCAAAGGCACCGATTCCATGCGCTGATACAAAAAGAGTCACCAAGAAAATGAAAGCTCGCATTGTAGGAACTGAAGGGAGAAGCAGAAATCCGCTCCAACTTTAAGAATTTTTTTCTTGGGGCCACTAGATAGAACAGTAGATAGAGCACTGGCCTTGAAATCAGGAGAAACTGAGTTCAAATCTGGCCTCAGACACTCAACACTCTCTAACCCCGTGACCCTGAGCAAGTCACTTAATCCCAATTGCCACACGAAAAAATAATAATAATCTAACAAGGAACATTTCCTTTTTATGGAAACACCTTCAATTCAAAGATTCTGGAAGTTGGAAAGGCCAGTATTCTAAAACTTTAGCTCTGACTTCCTGCTCTGAAACAAAAGCTTGGTGATCCTGAGTGAGGCAACTAACTGAAGTGTCCTGTAAAAAGTGGGCGGTGGTGATTGTCTGTGGTACCTCGTGATAAAAACAGTGGCAGGGTGGGAGAGTATTGCCTGGAGAGAGAATGACTGGGTTCAATTTCTCCTCTGAATTTTATGATCTCTGTGATGATGGCTGATTCATTTATTCTCCAGGAACTCAGTATCTTCATCATCTAACTTAACCCTCAGAATTTTTCTCCTCCAACCAGCGGTTGGCTCCAGAGTGGTCTACAAGCCCAGATTGAGAGCTGAGAGTTCAGTCTTTGACTTTAATGTTCTAGTTTCTGGGTAGATTCACAGAGATAGAAGAGGAGAACTTTAGTAAGAGTCACTCAGTGGGTGACCCAGATTGTTGGAGACTTTCCTTCTGGAATTGCCATGTGTGCCATGTCAGGATGTAGAATGTAGATCCAGGAAGTAAAGAGGGGCTCGGCCTCTGAGGCGGGAGGTTGTGTCTTACAGGTGTTGGATCTTTTCTCAGGATGCGGCACTGACTCCAGGTGTCTCCCTTTTGCGGATCCACCTACGCAGTGCCGAGTGGGCTAGACACAGGGTAATCCCAGAGGAGAGTCTACATAAGCAGCTTTGAGGCCATAGGCAGAGAAGGATGCTGAGAGATGTAGAGGGATTCAGAGAAGCAGACATACATACACCTGCTCTGGCTTCCTGCTAACTAACCCCTGCTGAGAACACCAATAAAGAAAAGCCGTTTGGCACCTTAACGTGGGTGTCGTCTCTGTGTCTGTCCGGAGAAGACTGATACGTATGGCCATTGGTAGCCTTGCTGGGAGGTTACCCCAGATGGCAACTCCCCATGTATGGATAACAAGAAGGTTGTAAGAGCGAAAGCTTGTAATCCTTGCATATATGAATGACATGAAGCTTGCCAGACTAGTCCTGCCTGGGAAGAAACTTCATTCATTGCCTGAATGACATCTGGCACACTAAAATTTCTCTGTAGATGATAGGCAGGTCAATTGGTGGTCAAATGTGGAATGATTTCTAATTGTTAGAGCCCAGCAATAGGCCAGGTTTCACACTTGTCTCTGTTTGCTGCATGAAAGTGGGAAAGAGTTCTAGGATAGACATAGGGCAAACTGATTTTTTTTTTTTTTTTTTTTTTTTTTTTTTTTTTTTTTTTTTTTTTTTTTAGGACAAGAAGCTTATCTATTCCGGGAATTCCGGGAAGCCAGGATGCAGAGATGAGGAGGGAGTGTGTCCTAGGAATGGCAGCCAGCTACAGGAAATGTGTACAATCAGGAGATGGAGTGGTTTGTGCAATGGCGAGCTAGTAAGACTTGTCAGTGAATTACAGAGTATGTGGGAACACTATGTAAGAAAACTAGAGGAGGATCTTTGAACATCAAAGAGAATTTTGTGTTTGGTCCTGGAGTACATAGGAAACCACTGGAAATTCTCAGCAGAGTGACACATTTAGACCTGTGCTTTGGGGAAAGTACTTTCATAGCTCAGTGGAGGAAGAATTGGAATGAGAAGAAAACTGTGGCAAGAAGGCCAGTCCATAGATCACTACAACAGTTCATTTGTGAAGTAATAAGAGCTGCCTGCTATGATGACAATGACTTTTGGTTAATTAAAGAAGAAGACATCTGTGAGAGGACATAAATGTAAACTAGACAATCCTTGATATTCTCTTGGAAATGCAAATTGAGAACATGTGAAGAGGGCATCTAGATTGTGAACCTGGGCAACTAATAAGATGGTGATAACTTAAACAGTAATGGAGAAGTTAGGAAGAGGGTCATGAAACGAAAAATAATAAGACTTTTTATACATTTTTTAACTGAATCGGCCTCCTGGACATTCAGTTAGTGATGCCGGACAGGCAATTGGAGAATCTACATTGCAGGTAAGAAAAATTGCTTTGGAGGAGTTAATAAGATTGGATAATCATTGGGATAGAGATGATAATTGAATCCATGAAAATTAATGGTTTGTAACGGGGCAGAGGGGGGGGGAGGTTTGAATTAAAGTTAAAATTTCCTAATTTTGGAAACGAAAATTACATATTCAGGAATATTATTTTCTTTCCTTAGAGGTTTTTTATTTAAATTAGGGGGGTTGAGTGTACAATACAGAACTGTTTCTGATCCTACTCAGAGGTCAGGGAAGCATTTGGTACCCTGTGCCCTTTGTGAAGATCTTGGACCTATGAGTCAAGCACAAAGTCTAGTCCTTCTAAGAAACAGATTTTACAAGTCCATTGTATACTCAGACTAAAATCCAGGAATATAAAGAAAGGTAAAAATTAAATTAAAAATGAATTGATACAATCAGGAAATATAAGACACCCTCTCCCTATCAACAGTTCATGTTCTTTCAACTTTACCCTTTGCCCAATTTTACTTTTGCAGGCATTCTTCTCCTCAATGGTTTTGTATTCCTTTTGGACTACTCTCATTTCTCTTCCTCATTTTTCTGTATCTCTTACTTGATTTTCAAAATCCCTTTTGAGCTCTTCCAAAGCCTGACTCTAATTCCTATTTTTCTTGGAAGCTTTGGATGTAGGAGCTTTTAATTTGGATCTTCTGAGTATATCTTTGATCTTCCTAGTCACCATAATAACTTTCAATGACCAGAAATTTTTCCTGTGGTCTGTTCATTTCCTAGCCTCTCACTTGACTTTTAACTCTTTTTAAAAATAGGCTTCTGTCCCAAGTTTCAGGGGGTTTGTGCAGCTCTTTTCAGAGATCCTTCTAGGGACTAGATCATGAGCACTCTTTTCTGTTCTGGAATTGTTAAGAAGGTCCCTACCTCATTGTAGCTATAAGATCTAGTGTGCTAAAGCGACTCGCTCCTTCCTCAGTCTAACAAAGAGAAATCCTATGAGCCGAGGCCTCCAGATGCCGCCACCACCACTGCTCACACCCACTCTTGGTTCTCACTCTTGGTTTGCTGGTTTCTCAGGGCCCTCTAATCCTACAAACAAACTTTTCCTACAAAGCTTGCAGGTTTTCTTTGGTGTCTCTGGCCACACCACCAGTGTGGCTGCCGATTCACAGGTCTCTGGCTCTGTACATTCTTTGCTGGTGCAGGCCCAGGGCTGGGAGTAGAGCTAGGTCAGTTCTGTGCTGATACTGTTGTGCCAGGACAGCTTACACTGGACTCCCACCCTGAGTCTACAGACCTTTCCTGATGGCCTTCCAATTTGTCTTTGGTGTCTCTGGGCTGAAAGGACTGGAAGTCACCAGTACTGGTGCTGATTCCCAGGTTCCTTGGCCCATTCCCG
This sequence comes from Antechinus flavipes, assembly GCF_016432865.1. Taxonomy (NCBI): domain Eukaryota; kingdom Metazoa; phylum Chordata; class Mammalia; order Dasyuromorphia; family Dasyuridae; genus Antechinus; species Antechinus flavipes. The sequence goes on along the minus strand of NC_067398.1, from coordinate 721,681,407 downwards.
ATTTGCTGCCGTGAAACAGGTGCTGGGATTGGACTCGAGGCCAGGCTGTTTTGATGTGACCTTTACCAGGACTGCATGCTGGACTTCCATTTGGTGCCACAGATCTTTCCTGCTGACCTGAGTTGTCTTTGGCTGGAAAATGTTCTATTCCATCTTTTTTTGTGTATGTTCTTATGCTCTCAAACTTGTTTAGAGCCATCATTTAAAGGAATTGGGAACTGTTTAGGGGAGAGTTTCTACCTTTACTTTGCCATCATGGCTCCATCTCCAGAATGTAATATTTTTAAGGATAGTTATTAACTCTTTTTTTGTTTGTTTGTTTCCCCAAACTAAGGACACATGACATATTTTTATCATAAAAATGCTCATTGACTAAATCGTCCTCTATTTTACAAAAGGTATAAATAATGAAACAACTAAGAGACTATTGAAGAAAAGATGCCTTTTGAAAACTGTTGTGATGGTATACTTCTCTTAGCATCTAAAGTTCTTTTGGAATCACTCCGTGGCCAAGGAAATTGGGAACATTCCCTATTACTTGCTATTTGAGTCAAGAATTACCTGGTTTGTATGATTTTGATTGACTCAGGCTTCCCATCATCCAGTTTAGGTAGTACAATATATATTCAGTTGCCTTGTTAATTTGGATAAGCCCACTAATTCTAACCATACCTTATCTGGGAACAGAGGGAGTAATAACTTGCATGTAAGAAGTTTTTTTAGAACTAAAAAATCTACTTCTACACCAAGGGATAATTAAAGATGCAATTTTATTCATTTGCTATTCTGGCTATGGAGAATTAACCTTTTCACTATACATGGACATCCACAGGGTTTTGTTGTAGTATTTTTCCAGTGTTAAATAAGGTATGTTCTAGACCCGAAGGCTTATTAATACTGATTGCATTTATAAGGAATAAGAGGATTGGAAATTTATCAAAAATATCAGGGTTTAGGATGAATAGAAGAACTGATGAGACTACTTGATAAATGAATATAAAAGAACTGTATGTTTAAATATGTAAACAAAGAAGTTGAAGGAAAATTTTTGATTTTGTTTAAAAGAGAAATACATGAGAAACTTTGTTAACATTGGGGAAAACGAAGAAACATTTTAAAGTAAATATGGAATAATTTATAGAGACATTGAATAGCAATAGGTTCTTTCTGAGATTGTAGAACCTTGCTCTGTACTAAATTAAAATGTGAATTTCAATGGAATGATTAGGGAAATTTTAAATCTGACAATATACTGCACTTTGCCAGCTAATTGTTGTGAATAATGAAGCCCATGATACGCAATTCTTGGAATAACTGGCCCTTAAGAATATACTAATAGGTAAAGTTATAATTGGGATTTTGCGTGATACCATTTGGGAAATTGAACCAGGTGTAATCCCCTTACATATCTCTGTCTTAAAACAATGTTTATGGTGTCAGAATTTATTCTACTATTTGGCCTTGTGGTTAAGTGTTAAGAAAATTCATGAATCCAAAAAAAAAAAATTCATTAACTGAAGGAGCTAAAACCAAGTTACCTCACTTGAAAACTCTGTAATGTGGATAAAGTTTATAACTAGCGAGAATTTGATAATTTGTTGTTTTAGATACATGCATATATATGTCTATATGTCTATAAACATGCATGTATATATTTATTTTTATGTATGTATATGATACATAAATGTGGCAAATGTTTTTTGAACCCAAATTATAGGTTAAATTGTTCAGAAACAATTCTTTAAAATTATATAGATGTAAACTGATCTTGGGGGTGGGTGTGGACCTGGGTTAGAGAAACCTTAAAATCTAAACACTCCTATGGGAGGGGCCCTACCTCTTGTTCCTAGGGGAAACTCTCATGGGGATCTCAATTCAATTGGAGAGCTTGGCCTGGGGAATAATCACCACCCTTTATTAAATTGAAAATTAGCCCTTAATCTCCCTAGCCTCAAACCTTAGAAGGCTAATAAAAAATGACTCTTTGTCCCCAAAACTTTTGCCAATTCCTTTTCGGATTTGCACCACTAAGAAGTTGGTTCTCAATATTAAAAAAACCATTTTTTTTTTTTGGTCAAAAATCTAGCCTGCAATTGGGGACTGCAAATTCTTTCACAAAAAAACTTGCAACACCCGCCGGCCTGGGGATCTCTCATCCCTCATTTCTCACACCTCAACATGTGGTGGCCCATTCCTGAGATCCCTGAAGTTTTGGCTGAGGTAAGCCTTTTCATGCTGTCTATTCAATAGCTGGGACACCAAAATGCCTGGGAAGATCTGGGCTGTAGGAGCTTTCTACTCGGCAGACTTCCTTGACTGGCAATGACTAGACTTGGAATTCCTGCGTTTTTTCGCAGAAGTGCCCTTCTGTCATCTGTATGCCTCCCTAGGGATGCCTGAGAGGATGGGGTGCTATCGAATCTGGAAAATCTAAGATTTGTGTCAAGAAATGGAACAAGTCATCTCGGTCTTTTTTCCTAAGGACTCTCCCTAAAACTATCTATTAAACAGAGACAAATTTGGCTTAAAAGATCTCAAAACTAAAAGCTTCAATTAAAACAGAACTGCAGGATGCTGCTAAAATTGACTAGAAGAAAATCAAAATTGGATACCAACCTTTTAAATAACTCCCTCCTTCGTGCTCCTTGTAATATCTGGGTTAGCTTTATGGAGGTCCGTCAGATGGGCCTTGGTCTTTAGTTGGAGAAGTGATGAAGGCAGGAGAGCCGCCAGGAGGATGGATGTCTTATTTCTAGTCCTTCTCGGCCCTAAAATCCCCTATTACAATTATATCATTACAGCATACTGTTCATATGTGAACTAGAGAACCATTACATCACCATGCTAAGTACTATGTATACTAGAGAACCACCATCTCATCATTTCCACTGAGTTACCATTTGTTGTAAGTATCCTTGTTTCAAGTATACTTCTCCAGAGTTCTGGGCCCCTACAACTCCTCTAGGGACACAGGATCCCTCTGAATCCCTCTCAAACTCGCCTCCTTACCAAAGACAGAACCTTCTATCTAACAATATTTCTTTAACTCTATCCCTCTCACCTCCTGAACCAGATCCTGAGACTTCCCTACCCCAGCTCCTCAGTCCTTGTGATACAAGGAGTGGGATCCCTTTTTCTCCTTCTCAGGATCCCGATTCAGCCACCTCTTCTAGCCTCTGCACCCTGAGAGAAGCAGTAGATTGTCAGGGAAGGACACTTAAGGTAGAGGCGCCCTTTTCATTGCCAAATCTCTCCCAGACTGAGGAAAATCCTGGCTATTACTCTGAGGTCCTCGTCAAGTTCCTTGAGGGGTCTGAGGCCGATGCTCTTCAATTGGATCTTTCCTGGAAAGATGTTAATATTAAACAATCTGCCCAGATATATGGAGGAAGCTGCAGAAGTGAGCCTTGGGGCCTCAAATTCCCGACCCAGCTGTTAGAAACAGCTCTTGGAGTCTTTAATAATAGGGCCTGAACTAGACCTGAATAGGGCAGCAGAGGAAAAAGATTGCAGAGTTAAAGCAAAAAATGGAGAACAATTCCAAATTTTAGCTCCTGTGATATCCGGGAACTATACATAGGAGTTTGTGCTTCAGGTGATGTGGACAGGGCCATCTGCCCAAAACTGTCCTTGGAGGAAACTCCCCAGTCCTTGCCCTAAATGTAACCAGGAGGGGCACTGGAGAGGAGACAAGGGACAAAGTCCACCCCCCCCAAAGCCCTGCCCTCCGGCAGGAGTTTGGGGCTTGGTCAAGCTCCCCCTTGCTCTACCGTGACAGCCAAGCCCTGAGTGTCTTCTGATCTGGCCAGTAAGAGCATTAAATTTCTTTTTCATATGGGGACTTTTCTTTCTATCTTGCTCAGGCGCTCTGGTCTCTTAGAATGGGGAATGAAGGGAAACTTAAGAACTGTTTGGAGACTTTCTTTCTGCCTTGCCAGTTTGGTGACCTGTTATTGAAACACTCATTTCTTAATATTCACTCCTATCCTGCTCCCTTATTGGGGTGTGATTTCATGATGAAATTAGGACCCAATTTTCTCAGAACTCCAGGTTACCTTTTTGTGCTTCTTTCAAAACCCTACCACATTCCCTCTCAAATCTGGGAGAAAATAGATTCCTCTGTCTGGCACCCAGGAATCCCTGGGCAAGCTAAAGATTTTAAACGTCAGTCCCATCTTGATCTGCAGCCCCACCCAAGAGGTTTCTTAGATGCAGCCATAAAAACTCTTAATTTTCTGGCGTCTCCTCATCCAAAGCCCACATTGCCTCCCAGGTTGTCAAACATTTGGGCCATAATCTAAACCCCATTTAAGGTCCTTTTCAGGCCAATGATTTTAACACCCTAAAAGCCAAACTGACTTCTGCCCCTGCCCTGGCTCTACCTAATTTAGAAAAGCCTTTCACTCTGTATGTAGATGAAAGGCAGAGCCAGGCCCTGGGGATCTTAACTCAGGCCATTTAACCTGTTCCCAGATCATTTGCCCATTTCTCAAAGAAACTGGATTCAGTTTCCCTAGAACGGCCTTGTTCCTTAGAGCAGTAACTGCGACAGCCCTTCTAACACCTGTTGAAGAAGCCTCAAAACTCACCCTAGGGCACCAGAGCATTTTAGAAGCCAAAGAGCATCGGGGGCTCGATGGTGACAAGCTGTCCACAAACCCAGAGAGGTTTCAGTCACGTTCTGTCATTCACACCAGAAGGGAGATTCACTTCAGGCCAAGGAGAAAGGGCATGCAGCTTTTCAAGCTGCTGCCCACTCACCCCTGACTATGGCACCTTTAATTCCCCAGCTCCCCGATTCTTACACACCTTCATATGGCTCAGAGGAACAAGCCCTTGCAGAATAAAGGGGATACACCCTTGCTCCTTCTGGATGGTTTGAAACACTCTCAGGCCAACTTTTAATCCCAGGCAAGTCGTGGAAACTTATTTTTTTGTCTTCTCCAAGCTGCCCCCTTGGGAAGAAATGCACTTTCACCCCTTGTGAAATTCATTTTTACTGGTCACAAGGGGAGAAATGATAGGACAGGTCTGCCAGGTCTGCCCAGTTTGTGCCCAGGTGAATCCTGAAGGAGCTATTAAAGCTCCCCCTCTCCTGAAGCCTCTTAAAAGAAAAGGCACATACCCAGGGCAAGATTGGCAAATGGGCTCTCTGGCAGAGGTTTCCAGTTGCTTTGTTCTTTGTTGACCCCTTTAAGCTTAGCCCTTTTGCACTTCTGTGTGGGAGGCCCTTCTCTACCACCATTCTTGTAGATGCAGAACAGCCCCTGGTCACCGAGTTTGCCACACAGCTTGGGGCAGTCCAGAAGGCCCTTTCCCAATACACAAAGGATCATCTCCCTAAACCTTCAGATGCTCGTAAGACGGCCTCCCCTGTAAATACAGGGTCATGGTATATGTGAAATTTTGGAAGCCTCAAGGTGCTGACCTGCTGAATGTAGGTGGAAAGGATCATATAAGGTCATTCTAGCTACTCGGACATCAGTCAAACTGGAAGGGTCCCCCAGTCGGACTATTTCTAGGATTGAAAATGCTGCTTCTGTTATCTCTCCTTCAGATAGTTCAGAATATCCCTGTGAACCCATAGAGGACCTGAAGCTACTTTTCCACAGAACCCCTGAAAACACTGGAGAAAGAAGGCTGAAATTGTGTCCTTTCTCTCTCTCTAGTTGTCTTTCTTTCTTTCTTTCTTTTTCTTTCTTTCTTTTCTTTTTCTTTTGGTCATTTCCCGCTTGAAGGATGAGAACTTTGCTCCTAGCATTTTCCCTGCTAATTTTCTTGATGTCATTCTATGGCCCCTGCCAGTAGTTAACTCCTTCTTAGCCTTTCAGCTAGGGAGCTCCGTAGGCAGTGGGGGCTTTCAGGATTGCGGTATGGGCCATCAGCATGCTCAAGGCAGCCCACAGATGGCACCCGATGCATTATTTGCAAAGGCCCCATTCCCAAATGTCACCATCTCTACCCTGGATACCACCCACTTGTGAGATGTGTTTCTTCCAGGCTCCAAGCTATGGACTTCCAACAACTCGTTCAGTCTAAAGATCATGGGACAATTGACTGGGACACTCCACAGCCCCTTGATGTTGCTGCAGCCACCTTCAGATCTTGCACTTTCCCCCCTGCCCTGAACCCCCATTGAACACAGGGACAACTCTACAATCCTTGTCAGCTTGAAGCAGCCCCAGAAAATGAGACTTTGTCCCTTTGCCCCAAATGAATTTGAGATGACTGCTTCAGGGGGGAATGATGTAAACGGGGTCCCCCAGATCTTGGGGGGGGTGGACCTGGGTTAGAGAAACCCTAAAATCTCAATCCCTCCTGACCTTTGGGAGGAAATCCTCCTGTTCCCAGGGGAAACTCCCATTAGTGTCTGCACCTACAATTCAGTGGGAGTTCTTGGCCTGGGGCATGATCACCACCCTTTATTCTAATTGAAAATTAGCCCTTATTGTCCCTAACCTCAGAACTTAAGAAGGTGAATTAAAAAAACACTCTGTCCCCCAAAGCTTTGCTAATTCTTTCTGGGTTTGGCCCCGAGGGAAGCTGTTTCTCAGTGTAATAAATCCATTTTCCGCCACAAACCTTGCCAGCAGATCAGGACTGCGAGTTCTTTCACAAAAACCTGAGGCACCAACCTGGGGATCTCTCACCCTCCTTTCTCAACAACAGGAATTATCCCAAAGTCTTCCTTTGAGAAAGAAACACATACTCACATTTTTGCCGCTAATTTTGCTGAGTAGAAATGTTGGAATCTTTACAAGCTGCTGACTCGTTAGAGGCGATAGATGATCGATCTGATCTCACAAGAAGGAGTTTTGGGCCAGAACCTGAAACAAGGGACTGAGTAGAAGGAATTCATTCAATGCTGCTGCTTGTTGCCCCTTTACTCACTGGAGTTCCCACGTTTGGGAAATTTCAGGGTTTAGTGTGAGATCTCTGAATTCCCACCTCCCTTGAAGCTCTTAGGGCCAGAGAGCATTCTGGGAGAAAGCCATACCCCAAAAGGCCGCGTGGCCGCAGGGGGCAGAACTTGGCATCCCACGTGGTTCCCTTCACCTGCTTTCCCGGAACCGGAAGTTGGGGTTCTAGCGCTCTCCCCCTGCCGGGAATCCTGCCATCGCCACAGAGTCGCCGCAGAGGAGCCGCTCCCTCCGGAGCCCGAGTGACCCCTCTCCTCCCAGACCCCTCCGGGCTCGGTGTCGGGGCAGTCACAGGGATGAGACCCTCCTTCCTGCCCCTTTATCGCTCCCTCTCCAGGTGAGGCTCCGAGCAGGAGAAATGGCCGCCAGGCTCCGTCCCCCCTGACTCTTCCTCGGTAAGTGGGGGCTCCCCCTTCAGAGGTCCTGGGGCCGGGGCTCTTTTGGGACCAACGACCTTGGGATCAGGCGCCCAGTCCCGCCAGTCAGCGGCGCGTCAGCCAACACCCTGCCCGCCCTGCATGCGGGGCCCAAAGGGGAGGGGGTCCCTGTGGGGAGTCACGGAAAGGTGCAGGGGTCTGGCTTTCCTCAGTGGCGGAACATTCATTTAAACTCCCATCTCTGTTCCTGCCATTTTCTCCATTGTTTCCCCCCACCCCCACCCCCGCCAGTCCGTCTCCTCCCGCGGGACTCCTTTTTCGGGACAGCTACTGCAGAAAAGCTTCCGCGGGACTCCTTTTTCGGGGCAGCTACCGCAGAAAAGCTTCCGCGGGACTCCTTTTTCGGGGCAGCCACCGCAGAAAAGCTTCCGCGGGACTCCTTTTTCGGGACAGCTACCGCAGAAAAGCTTCCGCGGGACTCCTTTTTCGGGACAGCTACCGCAGAAAAGCTTCCGCGGGACTCCTTTTTCGGGGCAGCCACCGCAGAAAAGCTTCCGCGGGACTCCATCTTCTGCGGGACTCCTTTCCCATCCCCTTATTCCGGACCTTCCCGCTGCTAATTATTCCTCCCCCTTCCCTCCGTCTCCCATCTATGCGGGCCTGTGTGTGCGCATGTGTGCGTGTAGTTCACACTTAGCACCGAGCCCGGCCCTGGCGGACTGACCCCTCTTTGTATAATCCCGCAGGGCCTCGGGGTCAGAAAAGCGGCTGGATCCGGGAGGATCCTGGCGGCCCGAGTGACAAAGGCCGCTTTTCTTCCTGCGCTGGAATCACGTCATGTTGTTAAACCGCATTTGGGGGCAATTGTTCCAATTCATGGTCAGTTGATTGATTAGTAAGGTTTCAGTGATTTTTCATTTGACTTTTAAATTTGTCTTTCTTTTCCCATTTGGATTTTTCTCTTTATCTTCTTGTTCCATTTATCCGTTATAGGCAGGCAGTTTCTCTGACAAATTTTTAATCTTTCCTTGTGAATTTAGTAATGCTCTATACCTTACCTCTGATGGTAACTATGTGAGTATGAGCCTTATCAGTGATTCTTTCTCAACCTTCGGTAAGTAAAACTCTAAAATTCTAGATGAGTTGCAGCCAGTATTGGTGGAGGAAAGTAGTTTTCATACTTAATGAAATCAAAGGCCTTTGATAGAGTGACTTTATATATGTAATACTTGAAATTCTTCTTATATGTGTCATCAACACCTGTGTAGAATATTTGTATGTAAGATACGAATCTTTGTGTCAGGGAGAAGTCTGGGGACATTAAGGGGACGTTTCATTTCCCAAAGGCATTTCAGCCTTTTCTCCTTTTCAGTTATTAGAACAACTTATTACCCTTTTGCAGTGTCCATCCTTCTAAGATATGAATAAATATAAAAGGTCCCAAAAACTAGTTTAAAATTTATTTTTTTTATTTTAGCTTTTTATTTACAAAACATATGCATGGGTAATTGTTCAACTTTGACCCTTGCAAAACCTTCTGTTCCACCTTTTCCTCTCCTTCCTCCCACTCCCTCCCCTATGTGGCAGGTAGTCCCATACATGTCAAATATGTTAAAGTATATGTTAAATCCAAGATATGTATACATAGTTATACAAAAACTGTAGTTCTAAGCTTTAAAATTGCACTGTGGGATGAATTCTGAATGTTGCCCATCTAGCTGCATGTTAGGGTGTGGACACTAGGCATTTTTTATCTACACGTTCTTCCCTGCGTGGATCTAGGCCAGACTCTTTTAAGTGATTCAGATTCTCATCCAAGAGTTCCTCCAGTGTTCTAGGACTTGAAGACATGAACATATGTGGAAAAATGAATGTCTGGAGCATTTCACTGTTTATGGAACCCCCCAACTTGTTCTTTGCTGCCACAAGAGTAACAAACCCATTTAATAAGCATTAGTTTACCTCTTCTGCCTGCCCTGCCCTGATACTTAATTTCAGAATTGGAAGGGACCTCGGCAAACATCTATGCTAATGCATACGAAAGACTTGCATTATATCCTTCAAGGAATCTTGCACCATTTAAACCGTTATTATTATCAATCTATTTTATTTTTACTTCACAATTATTTCTAAATATACCTCTTCCTACTCCCCTATTAAACAAGCTTTTCCTTATACGGTTAAAAAATGAAAAAAAAAAAAGAAACGAATTGAAAACTAACAAATTGTCACCTCTTTATTTAATATACGTATACATTGTTCCATACTGGGAATCTTCCACTTCTGCCATGAAGGGAGGGAGGTACATGTTCTCAACTCTGCTCTGGGACCATCCTTTGTCCTTATAATTACATATTATGTTGTATTTTTGTTGTCATCGTATATTTTGTTTACTCTTCTTATTTCCCTGTAATACTTCACCTAAGTCTTTCCTTGCTTCGCTGAACTCTTCATATTTGTCATTTTTTAAAGTGAGGTAATATTGTGTTAGAGGAATGTATCTTAGACATTCCCCAATAGAACCTGTTGATTTTTTTAATCAGAAAAGTGCTGGTATGAATGATTTGATGAATGTGAGAGTTTCTTTTCTGTCTTAGACTTTCTTGTAGTGTTGGTATAGAAGCTTATTTTAAAGTGTAAAAGCTCATTATAGTACACAAAGCTAATGTGTCCTATGTTGTATATTTTATTATTTGATCATCTTTATTGATTGAGGCGATAGGAGATATGATTAAGTGTAATGCAGCAGGAAATGGAATATTTACATTTTTATCTCTTTCAGGTTGGGACAGGAGGTCTGAAATCAAACAGACAATTCCAGACAGTTGGAAGATAGACCTCATTTGACATCAGATTATCCATACTGTGAAAGATCTTAAGAACGTAATGACTATGGGAAGACTTTCTGCCTGACTACAGCTCTTATCTAAGCGATGTGTCGAGGGTTAGGATTGACTACCTATCAATTACAACCATTAAATGACACTTTAAGGAGAGACACTGTTTTAAACTCACCACGCCAGCTTACAAAAAAAGCTCACAAGTCTTTCAGAGAACTTGAACTGACTTTATCCAATGTGGTTGAATGTCATTCAAAAACCCTTGGAAATATCCGTTTTTGCTACACAAGAGGCACCCACAGCAGTCCTTCATCAAGCAGACAGTGTGTGATAGAGTGGGTGAACCTCCCAACACAACCAGAACAAACTCTTAATCTTTACCCAGTGCCTATGGCTAGAATTTTATTAAAAGCCATTGAGCGAGCAGTACAGTTAACTGGGATAAGATATACACCTTTTATACTAATGCACAAATTAATGTATGCTGTGAAACCATCCCAGAGTGGCAAATTTTATTAGCTATGGCTCCAAATTTTACACACGGGACTCCATTAAAGAGAACCAGACTATTACATAATTGACAGTGGATTCTTGAAGAAAAGGTTTTTAAAGGTCCTCTTAAAGGACCAACTCTCTTTACAGATGCATCCAAACGGAATATTTGTGCTGTATACTCTTGTGACTTAACTGTAAAGAGAGTACTCAGAATTCCTTTTCAGTCCACTCAGCAGAATGAATTGTATGCGATCATTCTAGCTCTTACTTATTATCCAGGAGGGATAAATAGAGTATCTGATTTAGCCTGTTCAGTAGGTGTGGTACAAAAAATTGCCATAGCCCAAATAAAATTTGTAACCTCTAATATATATCAGCTCTTTTAGGAACTTCAAGAGCAAGTGAGAAAGCATCCAGGTAAGATTGATATCTTGCAGGTCCACACACACAGTGGACAGGCAACCCTAGAGAACTTGTAAATCTAGCTCTTTATACTACTTCTTGATGTTTGACAAGGTGCATTGGCTGTGGCAGGCAGGTTTTATAACCCACCAGAAGGGCAGTGTCCAGTGCGAGCCTCTCCATTATCTTTAATCGCCAGGTGATGTGGAGAGGCCCAGAAAGTGGTGAATGGAAGGGACCCGATATGTTAACTGCTTGGGGGAGAGGGTTTGTTTGTATCTCCACAAATGGAGAAGGAATCAGATGGGTGCCAATGAGCCATATTCACCTTGTCCCTCAGAAAGAGATGGAGCACACTTTGAAAGGCAGCCCAAGAATCTCATTCTAAATATCATCAGGCTGCTCGAGCTTTACCCTTACAATTTGGAATAACAAGAGAGGAAGGTAGGAGCATAGTTAAAACCTGTACAGCTTGCCTTCCCTTCCACGCTCCTACACTGCCTCCAGAGAAGAACCCTTGTGGTTTGAGACCCATTGAAATGTGGCAAATGGATTTGACCCATTATAAATCTTTTGGTCCTCTGTCTTTTTTCCATGTTGTGGTAGACACCTTTTCAGGATTCACTTTTACAATATCAGCAGCAAAAGAGACAGCCTGAGTGGTCACTGAATTCCTTATACAAGCATTTGCAATTATGGGTGTGCCACAAGCAAGGAAAACAGACAATGGACCTGCATATACTTCTGAACATTTTGCACACTTTTGTGCGCAGTGTAAGATTGTACACACTACTAGCATACCTTTTAATCCTCAAGTACAGGCAATAGTAGAGAAGAGAGAGACATTAAGATGCTCCTCTGAAAACAAAAGTAAGGGGGAGCCACAGACAACCCTAGAGAACTTGTAAATCTAGCTCTTTATACTATTTCTTGATGTTTGACAAGGTGCATTGGCTCTGGCAGGCAGGTTTTATAACCCACCGGAAGGGCAGTGTACAGTGCGAGCCTCTCCATTATCTTTAATCGCCAGGTGATGTGGACAGGCTCAGAAAGTGGTGAATGGAAGGGACCAGATAGATAAACTGCTTGGGGGAGAGGGTTTGCTCTTATCTCCACAAATGGAGAAGGAATCAGATGAGTGCCAACTAGCCGTATTCACCTTGTCCATCAGAAAGAGATGGAGCGCACTTTGAAAGGCAGCCCAAGAATCTCATTCTAAATATCATCAGGCTGCTCGAGCTTTACGCTTACAATTTGGAATAACAAGAGAGGAAGCTAGGAGCATAGTAAAAACCTGTACACCTTGCCTTCCCTTCCACGCTCCTACACTGCCTCCAGAGAAGAACCCTTGTGGTTTGAGACCCATTGAAATGTGGCAAATGGATTTGACCCATTATAAATCTTTTGGTCCTCTGTCTTTTTTCCATGTTGTGGTAGACACCTTTTCAGGATTCACTTTTACAATAGCAGCAGCAAAAGAGACAGCCTGAGTGATCACTGAATTCCTTATACAAGCATTTGCAATTATGGGTGTGCCAGAAGCAAGGAAAACAGACAATGGACCTGCATATACTTCTGAACATTTTGCACACTTTTGTGCACAGTGTAAGATTTTACACACCACTAGCATACCTTTTAATCCTCAAGTACAGGCAATAGTAGAGAAGAGAAACAGAGACATTAAGATGCTCCTCTGAAAACAAAAGAAAGGGGGAGCCACAGACAACCCTAGAGAACTTGTAAATCTAGCTCTTTATACTATTTCTTGATGTTTGACAAGGTGCATTGGCTCTGGCAGGCAGCTTTTATAACCCACCGGAAGGGCAGTGTCCAGTGCGAGCCTCTCCATTATCTTTAATCGCCAGGTGATGTGGACAGGCTCAGAAAGTGGTGAATGGAAGGGACCGGATAGATAAACTGCTTGGGGAGAGGGTTTGCTCTTATCTCCACAAATGGAGAAGGAATCAGATGGGTGCCAATGAGCTGTATTCACCTTGTCCATCAGAAACAGATGGAGCGCACTTTGAAAGGCAGCCCAAGAATCTCATTCTAAATATCATCAGGCTGCTCGAGCTTTACCCTTACAATTTGGAATAACAAGAGAGGAAGCTAGACCATTCATGTACTTATTCATCTACATTGTTCCTTAACCTCCATGATAACGGAGGAACAAATCTCAGAGGTTCACCTATCACTTTCCACTTTTTACTTCGGAGGTGTTGGAAATTCCTAGTGAAACTCTTGTTGATGCATTGGCTGTGCTTCTGTAAGATATGATCTTAGAGAATTGCCCGGGATGCTGAATGTATAACTGTCTTACCCATATTTACCAACCAAAATGCGAGAGGCAAGAGTTGAATCATGTCTTCCAAGGCTAGTTCTCTGTCCCCTGCACCAAAAAGAATATTTTTTTTAAGTTATCAGTTAAAAGTTGAATCCTCATATGTCCTTGGGTTCGTTCACAGAGATTAAAATTGAATTATTGCTGGCAGTGTAGACTGTTAGTGTTGTGTTGATTTACCCAATAGTAATGCAATAGGATTTTATGGATGAAAAACAACCCATTGAAATTGAATGGTAATGGTCTGAATTCGATCTGAAAAATGAAGCAAATTGTAGAATATATAAGAAAATTATACTATATTGCCCAAAAGCAACAACTAAAATAGGGATTTATACATACACATAATGTTTAAGGGAAATCTATTTTGTCTCAAATGAATTGTAAAGAAGAGGAGTCTCAATCATCATTTCTGCTATGACAAAGAATGTTCATGTTCTAGAACATAAAGAATTCAGTAAAAAATGGAAATAAATTCCTAGATCCTTTTTACTTGGACTCATGATTTCCTCAATGCCGAGAATTCCTTAGAGTATAAATTCCCTCCCCTAATGTAATTGGGCATCTTAGTTGCCTTGAGGCAGCAGAGTTTAACATTGGCTCAGAGTCATTCATCTAGTGTGTGTTGGATGTAGGACTTGAATACAGATCTTAATTTTAAGGTTGTCTCTCTATCCTTATTTGTCTCAGAACATATTAGATCATTACACAATTAAAAATTGTACCTAAGTTAAAATATGAACAAAAAATGTAGACTTAAACGGAGGCTTAATAAGTAACAAACGGGTGAAAGAACAAACCATAGAGCAATTAAAAAATGTGAATGGAAGGGACCAGATATGTTAACTGCTTGGGGGAGAGGGTTTGCTTGTATCTCCACAAATCGAGAAGGAATCAGATGGGTGCCAATGTCTATGAGAATGATGTGGGCTTGTGGGGAGCACAATATCCTAAGATTATCGCAGGCAGCTTAAGCCAGTTTTTGCTTAGAAGTTATTGGCGCTACCTTCAAGGTTTAGTTCTCTCCAGGGACTAAGGCCCTGGCTATTGATGGAACTTGATGGAACCTTTGTGCAAAACCATTCAGGACACAAGGGGCTGTCAATCTTCCTGAGATCCTGAGTGAACAAGCAGAGGAGGCCTAGGCTCAAAATTGTATCCGTGATGGATAATCTTGCCCTGCTTTGAAAGTTCTTCCTTCTTGTGGCTGGGTTAACCTTTTATTAACTGTTAATGACAGATGTTAGCAGAGATTCATACTGCTCCTGCCGGAGAGGGAGGTAGAGTTCTGTGGGATGTGACTTCCTTTTAACTATCATGGTTTTCAGCCTCTTTTTCTCTGCCCCCCAAGTGCACGTCCATTTCCACCTCTTCAGCTGACATGCATTCATTGATGGGGATGAGACTATATGTGTGGCCCAGTTAAAAGAGTCGCTGTTGTTTGTCTCTGACCTTGGGGAATGAGCAAGATGCCACTTAGGCCTGCCTCTCTTACTCCCCTTTTCTTTTTTTCTTTTTCTTTTATTTTTTTTAACATTTTATTTTATTCAATAATAAATAATAATAATCTAATAATAATAAATAAAGAGGAGGGAGGTTAGAGAACAGTAACTGGGTTCAGGATCAGCCAGAGTCAGGATAAATCAAAGTCCTTGGTCTTTAGGGGGAGAAGTGAAGGAGGCAGGCAAGCTGCCATGTGGCTTGCCAAAGATGTCTCCTGGATTCTGGAGTCTGGAGTCTCCAGCCTCTCTTCTCCTTTTCCCTGACTTCTCTCCCTCAGTCCTCCAATCCTTGCTTACCATTAACTCACCACCAAGCATTCAGCAAGCCCCAATCATGAGGAGAGTCATTTATCCAAAAATATGCTTATAGAGCCATTTTCTCTCATTGAATTACCTAATTATTCTTCAGTGCTCTCTTGTCTGATTCAAGCACACCTTTTTCAGAGCTTCAGCCCTCTACAATCATCATCCTCTCACAGGAAGAGATCCATTCTACAGGTCGGAGTTAGACCTCCAGCAGCCAGTGGCAGTTGGCTCCCGTATCACAATTTTTCTACTCACAACCTTGGAGGCCATCTCTATCACTTACCATTGAGAAGTGATGACTGCTGAAATGATTTACTAATGGGACTCCCTATTTCTAGTCCCTTTCCTTTTCCCTCTAACATATCTGTCAAATAGCTTATCTTCCAAAGGCACAGGTCCCTCCTCAAAGGCTTTCAAGTCCATTCTAGATCTATTTCCCAAACTTCCCCTTCATCTGCATTATGTTCCAGCCATACTGGATAACTTTACTAAATTTGCTGTTCCATATCTTGCCTCATGCATTTGGACAGAACTTTCCTCTTCCACTTCCAATTAGAATGGTTTCACTTCTCACATCTATCTGCCAGAGCTCTTTTCATGTGAGACTAATCTCAGGTTCCATCTCCTCTATAAAATTTCTTTTTCTTCCTTCCTTTCCTTCTTCCCTTCCATCTTCCCTTTCTTTTTTCCTTTGATTTCCTTAGGCAATTAGGGTAAAGTTATAGGATATAGCCCAGGGTCACACAGCTAGAAAGTATTAAGTGTCTGAGACCAGATTTGAACTCGGGTCCTCCTGACTTCAGGGCTGCTGCTCAATCCATGCACCACCATAGCTTCCCCAACAAGCCTTTCTTAAAAGAATAAATACATTTATTTATTAGTCATTAAAAAACTATTAAATTATGGACAGATAGGTGACACAGTGGATAGAGTACCGGGCTGGAATTAGGAACTTAGACCTGGACACTTACTGTGTGATCTTGGGTAAATCACTAAATCCTATTTGCCTCATTTTCTCCTCTGTAAAATGAGCTAGAGAAGGGAACGAGAAACCACTCCAGTATTTTTGCCAAGAAAATCCCAAATGGGGTCAAGAAGAATCAGATACGACTGAAAAATGACTGGAGGATAACTACACAGCCAGGCCCTGATCCTTGGGGATTTCTTCTAATGACCTTCTTACCCAGCCTAGTCCTTCACCTGAGTCCCTTAGTCCAACTACCTTCCCTCTCTCTTCTTTAATCTTCTCTCCTCGTTTCTTCAACATTTTTTCTTCATTGAAGAGAATGTTTGGAGTGTGGTTTTCAATCAGTGTATTTATTTTGAGAAGTAATTGAGATAAATAAATACAGCCAGTGTTCAAATGTCTGAGGGTCACACTTGAATTCTGTCTTCCTGACTCCAGAACTAGTGTTCAATCCCTTATAGCTCCCTCTAGCGGTTTGCACAACAAGCATTTATTAAATGGATTCTGTAGTTATCCCTTCCACATTTCAGGGCTTAGGGACCCAGCACTCCTGTGATCTGGAAAATCCATGTAACATTTATTGGCCTTCGCTTTAACAGGAGAAATCCGTTTTTTTTTCTTTTTCTTTTAGGGGGCATTTACAGTACCTTATTATAAAATTTGAGATAAATTTTTGGTCATAGGCAATATATAAATCCACGTGATATTTCTAGCCTTTGCCTGCCATCTGCAGCACCTGCAAAACTCCTCCCAAATTCCCATTAAATTTCTTCTGTTGACCTTCAATGGGTCAAAACCATGATGGGGAAAGTCATGATATGGAAGGAATAACTTAATGCTCCAGGAACTCGGCTAAGCACTGGAGACACATAAGGCAAAACACAATCTTTCTAAATCTTTCAAGTACTAGACATGAAAAATTGTCAAAGTCAGGTGTTATTGTTACTACTGCTTTTATTGTCTGCTGTACTGACCTTCGCTAATCTCTTCTGTTCTTACAAAAACAAAACAACGGCAAACGCTGTTTGCCCTTGCTGCCCCTTCCGACTGTCTTTTCCCTTTCATTGCAAATCTCCTTGAAAAGGGTGACTATAAAACGTGTTTAAAATGAATGTACACTAGATTGCTATAGTTGACTATTCTGTCTCGTGAACCTAACCTTTTCCACTGATCAACTAATCTATTTCTAAGCCAATACCAAATGGTTTTGGTGACTGCTGCTTTATAATATAATTTTAGATCAGGTACAGCTAGACCACCTTCATTTGATTTTTTTTTTCATTAATTCCCTTGAGATTCTTGACTTTTTATTGTTCCATATGAATTTTGTTGTTATTTTTTCTAAATCATTAAAATATTTTCTTGGAAGTCTGATTGGTATAGCACTAAATAAATAGATTAGTTTAGGGAGTATTGTCATCTTTATTATATTCGCTCGGCCTATCCAAGAGCACTTAATATTTTTCCAATTATTTAAGTCTGACTTTATTTGTGTGAAAACTTTTTTGTAATTTTGCTCATATAATTCCTGACTTTCCTTTGGTAGGTAGATTCCCAAATATTTTATGCTATCAACAGTTATTTTGAATGGAATTTCTCATTGTATCTCTTGCTCTTGGATTTTGTTGGTGGTGTATAAGAATGCTGAGGATTTATGGGGATTTATTTTGTATCCTGCTACTTTGCTAAAATTATGAATTATTTCTAATAGCTTTTTAGTAGAATCTCTGGGGTTCTCTAGTTATACCATCATATCATCTGCAAAGAGTGATAGTTTGGTTTCCTCATTGCCTACTCTAATTCCTTTAATCTCTTTCTCAACTCTTATTGCAGAGGCTAGTGTTTCTAATACAATATTGAATAATAATAGTGATAGTGGGCAACCTTGCTTCACTCCAAATCTTACTGGGAAAGGTTCCAGTTTTTCCCCATTACATATGATGCTTACTGATGGTTTTAAATATGTGCTCCTGACTATTTTAAGGAAAAATCCATTTATTCCTATGCTCTCAAGTGTTTTTATTAGGAATGGATATTGGATTTCATCAAATGCTTTTTCTGCATCTATTGAGATGATCCTATAATTTTTGTTTGTTTGGTTATTGATATAGTCGATTATGCTAATAGTTTTCCTAATATTGAACCAGCCCTGCATTCCTGGTATAAATCCTACTTGGTCATAGTGTATTATCTTGGGAATGATTTTCTGTAATCCTTTTGCTAATATTTTATTGAAGATTTTAGCATCAATATTCATTTGGTCTATAATTTTCTTTCTCTGTTTTCAGCCTACCTAGTTTAGGTATCAGTACCATATCTTTGTCGTAAAAGGAGTTTGGTAGGACTCCTTCAATCGCTATTTTTTCAAATAGTTTATATAGCATTGGAGTTAAATGTTCTTTAAATGTTTGGTAGAATTCACATGTAAATCCATCTGTTCCTGGGGATTTTTTCTTAGGGAGTTGGTTAATAGCTTGTTCTATTTCTTTTTCTGAGATGGGACTGTTTAGGATATTTACTTCTTCCTCTGTTCGTTTGGGCAAGCCATATTTTTGATGGTAATCTTCTGTTTCATTTAAGTTGTCAAATTTATTGGCATAAAGTTGGGCAAAAAACTCCTAATTATTGCCCTAATTTCATCTTTGTTAGTTGCGACTTCTCCCTTTCCATTTTTAAGACTAACAATTTGATTTTCCTCTTTCCTTTTTTAAATCAGATTCACTAAGGGTTTGTCTATTTTGTTGGGGTTTTTTTCATAGAACCAACTCTTAGTTGTATTAATTAATTCAATAGTTTTTTTTTTTTTACTTTCAATTTTGTTGATCTCTCCTTTTATTTTCAGAATTTCAAGTTTAGTATTTGACTGGGGTTTTTAATTTATTCCTTTTGTAGCATTTTTAGTTGCAAGCCCAATTCATTGACCTTCTCTTTCTCTATTTTATGCAAATAGGCCTCTAGAGATATGAAATTCCCCTTATTACCACTTTGGCTGCATCCCATATATTTTAGTATGACGGCTCATTATTGTCATTTTCTTGGGGGAAGTTATTAATTATGTCTATGATTTGCTGTTTCACCCAATCATTCTTTAGTATGAGATAATTTAGTTTCCAATTATTTTTTGGTCTACTTTCCCCTGGCTTTTTGTTGAATATAATTTTCATTGCATCATGGTCTGAAAAGGATGCATTTACTATTTTTTGTCTTACTGCATTTGCGTTTGAGGTTTTTATGTCCTAATCTATGGTCAATTTTTGTATAGGTCCCATGAACTGCTGAAAAGAAAGTGTACTCCTTTCTGTCTCCATTTCGTTTTCTCCAGAGATCTATCATATCTAACTTTTCTAGTATCCTATTTATCTCTTTGACTTCTTTCTTATCTATTTTGTGGTTTGATTTATCTAATTCTGAGAGTTCAAGGTTGAGATCTCCCACTATTATAGTTTTGCTGTCTATTTCTTCTTGCAGCTCTCTTAATTTCTCTTTTAAGAATTAAGATGCTACACCACTTGATGCATATATTTTTAATATTGATATTGCTTCATTATTTATGCTACCCTTCAGCAAGATATAGTGCCTTTACTTATCTCTTTTACTTAGATCAATTTTAGCTTTTGCTTGATCTGATATCAGAATAGCTACCCCTGCTTTTTTGACTTCACCTGAAGTATAATAGATTTTGCTCCAGCCTTTTACCTTTATTCTGCATGTATCTCCCTGCTTCAGGTGCGTTTCCTGTAAACAACATATTATGGGATTCTGGCTTTTAATCCATTCTGCTAACCACTCTCTCTTTATGGGGGAGTTTACCCCGTTCACATTTATGGTTAAAATTACCTGTTTATGATTTTCTCCCTTCTTTCTCCCTTAACCCCCTTCCTAGTATTAAAATTGTGAGCATCACATGTTTCTCACAGCCCTCCCTTTTTAGTATCCCTCCTCCCGCCTTAGAGTTCCTCCCCCTCTCTTACTCCTTTCCCTCACAGTTTCCATACTCCCTTCCGCTTAGCTTATTCCTTCCCATTTCACTTTTCCTTTCTCACTTTTCAATCAGGTGGGAGAAGTTTCTCCATAAATTGAATATGTCTAAAATTTTTCTCTTAAAGCCAATTCTGATGGCAGTAAGATACCCACTATATTTATCCCCCTCCATTCTTTCTCTCAGATATAATAGGTTTTCTTTGCCTCTTCATGAGATGTAGTACCCCTACTTTATCCTTTTTCTGGTACAATGTCCTTTCCACATCTAGTTTCTAGAACAAGGTATACATGTATTCTTTATACATCTTTATAGCATGAATATAGTTCCCAAGATTTCTTTTTACCTTTTAAGGTTTCTCTTGAGTTCTATATTTGTAGATCAAACTTTTTGTTAAGTTCTGTTTTTTTCATCAAAAAGAGGTGAAATTTGCTTATTTCATTGAATGTCCATCTTCTTCCCTGGAAAAAGATGCTCGTTCTGGCTGGGTAAGTTATTTTTGGTTGCATACGGAGTTCCTTAGCCTTTGGGAATACCATAGTCCAGGCCCTTCGATCCTTTAATGTGGATGCTGCTAGATCCTGGGTAATCCTCATTGTGGCTCCTCTATATTTGAATTGGGTTTTTCTAGCCGCTTGCAGTATTTTTTCCTTCGTCTGAGGTTCTGGCATTTGGCCACTATATTTCTTGGTGTTTTGATTTTAGGATCCCTTTCAGTAGGTGATCGATGAATTCCTTCAATGTCTATTTTACCCAATGTTTCTATGGCTACTGGGCAGTTCTCTTTGCTAATTTCCTGGAAAATAGTGTCCAGGCTTTTTTTTTCATCATGCCTTTCTGGAGTCCAATGATGCTCAGATTGTCTCTCCTGGATCTGTTTTCCAGGTCTGTTGTTTTCCCAAGAAGGTATTTCACATTCTTTTCTATTGTTTGAGTTTTTTGGTTTTGCTTGATTGATTCTTCTTGTCTCCTCAAATCATTCAATTCCATTTGTTCGATTCTGATTTTCAATGAAGTATTTTCTTCACTTACTTTTTTTATATCTTTTTCTAATTGTGCACTTGCGTTCTTTTGTTCTATGGAATTATTTTCCATTATGCCAATTTTGTTTTT
Source organism: Antechinus flavipes (assembly GCF_016432865.1). Taxonomy (NCBI): domain Eukaryota; kingdom Metazoa; phylum Chordata; class Mammalia; order Dasyuromorphia; family Dasyuridae; genus Antechinus; species Antechinus flavipes. The sequence goes on along the minus strand of NC_067398.1, from coordinate 721,660,165 downwards.
TAGAGAGCTATTTTCTGTTTCCAGTTCACTAATCCTATTTTTCAAGGATTTGATTTCTTTATCCACTCTGTCTTTAAATGAGGGGGATGACTTCTCCAGACTCTCTTGCCAAGCCTCCCTCTCCTTTTCCCATTTTTCTTCTAGCTCCCTTGTGAGAGCCTTTTTAATTTCTTCTATGAGGTTCATCTGTGCTGAGGAACAGATGATCTCCTCCTTTGGGGATTCACCTGAGGACAGTCTGTTTTTAGTCTCCTCAGGCTTTAGAGTCTGCTCTCTATCCATATAGAAGCTGTCAATAGTTAAGGCCCTTTTCAGGTTTTTGCTCATTTTGTCAGAGAAGAATCAAAGACAAACTAGCAAAGAAAAAAAGAAAAAAACCCAAATGGAACCTGCTTTGGGGGAGGGGCTGGGTGGTGTTACCCAGCTTCCTCTACAGACTGCGGGGGCAGCAGCGAGGCACTAGCAGGATTGTGCTGCGCCTGCGCTCTGAGATCTGAGAGCGTGCTGAGACACTGTGGGGGAGGGGTGGCCAGGTCCCGAGAGACTCCAGCTGTTGGGGATTGTATTCTTCACTCCCAGTATTTTTAGCTTCTCTGCTGGGCTACTGACTTACTGCCAGGCCTTTCATCACAATGTATCGCTTCCTCCTATGGGCCCCAACCCCAACACAGACCCCTCCAGTCTTCTTGTATTGGACTCCTCTATACGCCCCCTGCAGGGACCGGACAGCGCCCTTGGGAATTCCCATTAAAGGTCCCGCGGGCGCCGGGCAGTAGAGGCCACCAGAGGCGGTGACGGTGTCCCGGGAGTCAGGCCCCGAACAGCAGCCTCGGGATGGCCGGGCTCGGGCGGGGCAAAGGGCGGAGAGACTGCAGGGTGGTGGGGGAGCGGCTTAGAGCGGGGTGGGTACAGGCTGGTGAGCGGCGGCCCAACAGCCACGGAACAGTGGGGATCGTCCTTTTTCTTTCCCGACAGCAGTGACCGGGGATCAGCCCAGGGAAGAGACAGCTCAACTCAGCGGAGGGATGGCCCCGCCCAGCCCTGACTGCGCTCCAACTAAGGAACGTTCCGGGAGCCTCAGTCCCTCCTCCGGGCGTCTGGGTCCCAGGGGAGATGCGGGTGGGGGGGACTTTGCCCTTTTGAGCCAAGCTCTTTCCCGGCCTGAGTTTGCCGGAGCCAACGGCCATTCGGGAATCCCGGCTCCGCAGGCACAGGGGCCGAGAAGAGCCGGCTTTACCTGGTTAAAAAACCCCCCGGGGAGGCCGGAACCTCGGGCCCAAACAGAAACAACCGTCTGGCTCCAAGCCAACCGGGCCCCGAACAACAGCCAAGGTTTCTTTGTGCCCAAACCGAGGCTCTTCCCCTCCCGGATTGTTTATTTATTTTTGGACTTGATCCGCCCGCGGCCCCTGGATCCAGAGGGCGCTGGGGGAGGGGGGCTGGGGACTCTGCGCAGCTGCGGGTCATGACCCCGGCTCCCTAAAGTCAGGGTCCCCTTGGAGGGACAAACCGGAACAGCAGCGGCTGCGAGTGTGAGCGAGAGCGGCCACTAGGGGGACCCAGGCGGAACTGGCGGCGCCCCACGGCGCCCCGCCCCGCTCTTCCTTTCCATGCCCTTCCCTGCTTTGCCCAAAGGAATATAAATTTATTTCAATGAATTAACTATTATTATTGATGCTGAAACCACCAGGATACAGCCTATTTCTTTTTCTAACCTATGGGACCTGCAGGTCACTGCGGAGCATGCGCACGAGTCACTCCTGGAGTCCAAACTTCACTTCCCAAAAGGCCGCGTTGCCGCAGGGGGCAGAACTTGGCATCCCACGTGGTTCCCTTCACGTGCTTTCCCGGAAACGGAAGTTGGGGCTCTAGCGCTCTCCCCGTGCCGGAATCCTGCCAGCGCCCCAGAGAGTCGCCACAGAGGAGCCGCTCCCTCCGGAGCCCGAGTGACCCCTCTCCTCCCAGGCCCCTCCGGGCTCGGTGTCGGGGCAGTCACAGGGATGAGAACCTCCTTCCTGCCCCTTTATCGCTCCCTCTCCAGGTGAGGCTCCGAGGAGGAGAAATGGCCGCCAGGCTCCGTCCCCCCTGACTCTTCCTCGGTAAGTGGGGGCTCCCCCTTCAGAGGTCCTGGGGCCGGGGCTCTTTTGGGACCCACGACCTTGGGATCAGGCGCCCAGTCCCGCCAGTCAGCGGAGCGTCAGCCAACACCCTGCCCGCCCTGCATGCGGGGCCCAAAGGGGAGGGGTCCCTGTGGGGAGTCACGGAAAGGTGCAGGGGTCTGGCTTTCCTCAGTGGCGGAACATTCATTTAAACTCCCATCTCTGTTCCTGCCATTTTCTCCATTGTTGCCCCCCACCCCCGCCCCCGCCAGTCCGTCTCCTCCCGCGGGACTCCTTTTTCGGGACAGCTACTGCAGAAAAGCTTCCGCGGGACTCCTTTTTCGTGAAAGCAACCGCAGAAAAGCTTCCGCGGGACTCCTTTTTCGGGGCAGCCACCGCAGAAAAGCTTCCGCGGGACTCCATCTTCTGCGGGACTCCTTTCCCATCCCCTTATTCCGGACCTTCCCGCTGCTAATTATCCCTCCCCCTTCCCTCTGCCTCCCATCTATGCGGGCCTGTGTGTGCGTGTGTGTGCGTGTGTAGTTCACGCTTAGCACCGAGCCCGGCCCTGGCGGACTGACCCCTCTTTGTATAATCCCGCAGGGCCTCGGGGTCAGAAAAGCGGCTGGATCCGGGAGGAGCCCTGGCGGCCCGAGTGACAAAGGCCGCTTTTCTTCCTGCGCTGGAATCACGTCATGTTGTTAAACCGCATTTGGGGGCAATTGTTCCAATTCATGGTCAGTTGATTGATTAGTAAGGTTTGAGTGATTTTTCATTTGACTTTTAAATTTGTGTTTCTTTTCCCATTTGGATTTTTCTCTTTATATTCTTGGACCATTTATCCGTTATAGGCAGGCAGTTTCTCTGACAAATTTTTAATCTTTCCTTGTGAATTTAGTAATGCTCTATGCCTTACCTCTGATGGTAACTATGTGAGTATGAGCCTTATCAGTGATTCTTTCTCAACCTTCGGTAAGTAAAACTCTAAAATTCTAGATGAGTTGCAGCCAGTATTGGTGGAGGAAAGTAGTTTTCATACTTAATGAAATCAAAGGCCTTTGATAGAGTGACTTTATATATGTAATACTTGAAATTCTTCTTATATGTGTCATCAACACCTGTGTAGAATATTTGTATGTAAGATACGAATCTTTGTGTCAGGGAGAAGTCTGGGGACATTAAGGGGACGTTTCATTTCCCAAAGGCATTTCAGCCTTTTCTCCTTTTCAGTTATTAGAACAACTTATTACCCTTTTGCAGTGTCCATCCTTCTAAGATATGAATAAATATAAAAGGTCCTAAAAACTAGTTTAAAATTTATTTTTTTTTATTTTAGCTTTTTATTTACAAAACATATGCATGAATAATTGTTCAACTTTGACCCTTGCAAAACCTTCTGTTCCACCTTTTCCTCTCCTTCCTCCCACTCCCTCCCCTATGTGGCAGGTAGTCCCATACATGTCAAATATGTTAAAGTATATGTTAAATCCAAGATATGTATACATAGTTATACAAAAACTGTAGTTCTAAGCTTTAAAATTGCACTGTTGGATGAATTCTGAATGTTGCCCATCTAGCTGCATGTTAGGGTGTGGACACTAGGCATTTTCTATCTACACGTTCTTCCCTGCGTGGATCTAGGCCAGACTCTTTTAAGTGATTCAGATTCTCATCCAAGAGTTCCTCCAGTGTTCTAGGACTTGAAGACATGAACATATGTGGAAAAATGAATGTCTGGAGCATTTCACTGTTTATGGAACCCTCAACTTGTTCTTTGCTGCCACAAGAGTAACAAACCCATTTAATAAGCATTAGTTTACCTCTTCTGCCTGCCCTGCCCTGATACTTAATTTCAGAATTGGAAGGGACCTCGGCAAACATCTATGCTAATGCATACGAGAGAGGAGACCTCACCTTAACATGCCTGACAAGTAGCCACTTCTCTAATAATATTTTCTGAATAAATACATATTTACTAATTTTCTAATTAAAAAAAAGACTTGCATTATATCCTTCAAGGAATCTTGCACCATTTAAACCGTTATTATTATCAATCTATTTTATTTTTACTTCACAATTATTTCTAAATATACCTCTTCCTACTCCCCTATTAAACAAGCTTTTCCTTATACGGTTAAAAAATGAAAAAAAAAAAAAAGAAACGAATTGAAAACTAACAAATTGTCACCTCTTTATTTAATATACATATACATTGTTCCATACTGGGAATCTTCCACTTCTGCCATGAAGGGAGGGAGGTACATGTTCTCAACTCTGCTCTGGGACCATCCTTTGTCCTTATAATTACATATTATGTTGTATTTTTGTTGTCATCGTATATTTTGTTTACTCTTCTTATTTCCCTGTAATACTTCACCTAAGTCTTTCCTTGCTTCGCTGAACTCTTCATATTTGTCATTTTTTAAAGTGAGGTAATATTGTGTTAGAGGAATGTATCTTAGACATTCCCCAATAGAACCTGTTGATTTTTTTAATCAGAAAAGTGCTGGTATGAATGATTTGATGAATGTGAGAGTTTCTTTTCTGTCTTAGACTTTCTTGTAGTGTTGGTATAGAAGCTTATTTTAAAGTGTAAAAGCTCATTATAGTACACAAAGCTAATGTGTCATATGTTGTATATTTTATTATTTGATCATCTTTATTGATTGAGGCGATAGGAGATATGATTAAGTGTAATGCAGCAGGAAATGGAATATTTACATTTTTATCTCTTTCAGGTTGGGACAGGAGGTCTGAAATCAAACAGACAATTCCAGACAGTTGGAAGATAGACCTCATTTGACATCAGATTATCCATACTGTGAAAGATCTTAAGAACGTAATGACTATGGGAAGACTTTCTGCCTGACTACAGCTTTTATCTAAGGGATGTGTCGAGGGTTAGGATTGACTACCTATCAATTACAACCATTAAATGACACTTTAAGGAGAGACACTGTTTTAAACTCACCACGTCAGCTTACAAAAAAAGCTCACGAGTCTTTCAGAGAACTTGAACTGACTTTATCCAATGTGGTTGAATGTCATTCAAAAACCCTTGGAAATATCAGTTTTTGCTACACAAGAGGCACCCACAGCAGTCCTTCATCAAGCAGACAGTGTGTGATAGAATGGGTGAACCTCCCAACACAACCAGAACAAACTCTTAATCTTTACGCAGTGCCTATGGCTAGAATTTTATTAAAAGCCATTGAGCGAGCAGTACAATTAACTGGGATAAGATATACACCATTTATACTAATGCACAAATTAATGTATGCTGTGAAACCATCCCAGAGTGGCAAATTTTATTAGCTATGGCTCCAAATTTTACACACGGGACTCCATTAAAGAGAACCAGACTATTACATAATTGACAGTGGATTCTTGAAGAAAAGGTTTTTAAAGGTCCTCTTAAAGGACCAACTCTCTTTACAGATGCATCCAAACGGAATATTTGTGCTGTATACTCTTGTGACTTAACTGTAAAGAGAGTACTCAGAATTCCTTTTCAGTCCACTCAGCAGAATGAATTGTATGCGATCATTCTAGCTCTTACTTATTATCCAGGAGGGATAAATAGAGTATCTGATTTAGCCTGTTCAGTAGGTGTGGTACAAAAAATTGCCATAGCCCAAATAAAATTTGTAACCTCTAATATATATCAGCTCTTTTAGGAACTTCAAGAGCAAGTGAGAAAGCATCCAGGTAAGATTGATATCTTGCAGGTCCACACACACAGTGGACAGGCAACCCTAGAGAACTTGTAAATCTAGCTCTTTATACTACTTCTTGATGTTTGACAAGGTGCATTGGCTGTGGCAGGCAGGTTTTATAACCCACCAGAAGGGCAGTGTCCAGTGCGAGCCTCTCTATTATCTTTAATCGCCAGGTGATGTGGAGAGGCCCAGAAAGTGGTGAATGGAAGGGACCCGATATGTTAACTGCTTGGGGGAGAGGGTTTGTTTGTATCTCCACAAATGGAGAAGGAATCAGATGGGTGCCAATGAGCCATATTCACCTTGTCCCTCAGAAAGAGATGGAGCACACTTTGAAAGGCAGCCCAAGAATCTCATTCTAAATATCATCAGGCTGCTTGAGCTTTACGCTTATAATTTGGAATAACAAGAGAGGAAGGTAGGAGCATAGTTAAAACCTGTACAGCTTGCCTGCTTTCCATGCTCCTACACTGCCTCCAGGGAAGAACCCTTGTGGTTTGAGACCAATGAAATTTGGCAAATGGATTTGACCCATTATAAATCTTTTGGTCCTCTGTCTTTTATCCATGTTGTGGTAGACACCTTTTCAGGATTCACTTTTACAATACCAGCAGCAAAAGAGACAGCCTGAGTGATCACTGAATTCCTTATACAAGCATTTGCAATTATGGGTGTGCCACAAGCAAGGAAAACAGACAATGGACCTGCATATACTTCTGAACATTTTGCACACTTTTGTGCGCAGTGTAAGATTTTACACACCACTAGCATACCTTTTAATCCTCAAGTACAGGCAATAGTAGAGAAGAGAAACAGAGACATTAAGATGCTTCTCTGAAAACAAAAGTAAGGGGGAGCCACAGACAACCCTAGAGAACTTGTAAATCTAGCTCTTTATACTATTTCTTGATTTTTGACAAGGTGCATTGCCTCTGATAGGCAGGTTTTATAACCCACGGGAAGGGCAGTGTCCAGTGCGAGCCTCTCCATTATCTTTAATCGCCAGGTGATGTGGAGAGGCCCAGAAAGTGGTGAATGGAAGGGACCGGATATATAAACTGCTTGGGGGAGAGGGTTTGCTTTTATCTCCACAAATGGAGAAGGAATCAGATGGGTACCAGTGAGCCATATTCACCTTGTCCATCAGAGAGATGGTATTTTGAATGGTAATTCAAAGGCAGATAGCCTTCTAACCATGTTGGTCAATACTCCTTTATTTCAGGCAGCCCAAGAATCTCATTCTGAATATCATCAGGCTGCTTGAGCTTTACGCTTACAATTTGGAATAACAAGAGAGGAAGGTAGGAGCATAGTTAAAACCTGTACAGCTTGCCTTCCCTTCCACGCTCCTACACTGCCTCCAGAGAAGAACCCTTGTGGTTTGAGACCCATTGAAATGTGGCAAATGGATTTGATCCATTATAAATCTTTTGGTCCTCTGTCTTTTTTCCATGTTGTGGTAGACACCTTTTCAGGATTCACTTTTACAATATCAGCAGCAAAAGAGACAGCCTGAGTGGTCACTGAATTCCTTATACAAGCATTTGCAATTATGGGTGTGCCACAAGCAAGGAAAACAGACAATGGACCTGCATATACTTCTGAACATTTTGCACACTTTTGTGCGCAGTGTAAGATTTTACACACTACTAGCATACCTTTTAATCCTCAAGTACAGGCAATAGTAGAGAAGTGAGAGACATTAAGATGCTCCTCTGAAAACAAAAGTAAGGGGGAGCCACAGACAACCCTAGAGAACTTGTAAATCTAGCTCTTTATACTATTTCTTGATGTTTGACAAGGTGCATTGGCTCTGGCAGGCAGGTTTTATAACCCACCGGAAGGGCAGTGTCCAGTGCGAGCCTCTCCATTATCTTTAATCGCCAGGTGATGTGGACAGGCTCAGAAAGTGGTGAATGGAAGGGACCAGATAGATAAACTGCTTGGGGGAGAGGGTTTGCTCTTATCTCCACAAATGGAGAAGGAATCAGATGAGTGCCAACTAGCCATATTCACCTTGTCCATCAGAAAGAGATGGAGCGCACTTTGAAAGGCAGCCCAAGAATCTCATTCTAAATATCATCAGGCTGCTCGAGCTTTACGCTTACAATTTGGAATAACAAGAGAGGAAGCTAGGAGCATAGTAAAAACCTGTACACCTTGCCTTCCCTTCCATGCTCCTACACTGCCTCCAGAGAAGAACCCTTGTGGTTTGAGACCCATTGAAATGTGGCAAATGGATTTGACCCATTATAAATCTTTTGGTCATATGTCTTTTTTCCATTTGTGGTAGGCACCTTTTCAGGATTCACTTTTACAATAGCAGCAGCAAAAGAGACAGCCTGAGTGGTCACTGAATTCCTTATACAAGCATTTGCAATTATGGGTGTGCCACAAGCAAGGAAAACAGACAATGGACCTGCATATACTTCTGAACATTTTGCACACTTGTGTGCACAGTGTAAGATTTTACACACCACTAGCATACCTTTTAATCCTCAAGTTCAGACAATAGTAGAGAAGAGAAAGAGAGACATTAAGATGCTCCTCTGAAAACAAAAGAAAGGGGGAGCCACAGACAACCCTAGAGAACTTGTAAATCTAGCTCTTTATACTACTTATTGATATTTGACAAGGTGCATTGGCTGTGGCAGGCAGGTTTTATAACCCACCGGAAGGGCAGTGTCCAGTGCGAGCCTCTCCATTATCTTTAATCGCCAGGTGATGTGGAGAGGCCCAGAAAGTGGTGAATGGAAGGGACCAGATATGTTAACTGCTTGGGGGAGAGGGTTTGCTGTTATCTCCACAAATGGAGAAGGAATCAGATGGGTGCCAATGTGCCATATTCACCTTGTCCATCAGAGAGAGATGGAGCACACCTTGAAAGGAAGAAGACCCAAGAAACATCTGGTGGTTCCATTGCTGACTGTGCTCACCACTGAATGAGCACGGCAGTTATGGCGTTTGACTTGTGGACATCAACAATTGTAGAACTGCAAAACTCTCAGGAATCACTGGATTCTCTGAGATATGAAAAGACTGTTGCAGGACTTCAAAAACTTGTGGGAATCATTGGATCCCATGACATGTGAAGCAATGCACAATAGATTGATTTTGGACTATCTCTTGGCTGCTGAAGAAGGCGTATGTGTGACTGTTGTTTACATACCCTTCTTTTAGAACTTGTGGAAATCTTTTACAACACTATGGTGATTCATATTGTTTGTTATATCACTACTTGCATGTACAATTGATGTTTGTTGCACCACATTGAGCCTGCAGTGGTTGTGCGGAGAGTCATCACTACTAGCCTGTGCAATATTGATATGTGCTTGTGTAATACCTCCCATGCTGATGGGTTTGTGCATACCTGTTTCTAATAAAACCCTTCAGCCCAGAAACCTGTTCACAATCCCCACTTTCCTTTGTGTTTTCCATCTCCCTGAGATGTCAGGGAGGGCATGATCATCTCCTTTTCAGGACTTTCACCTCCCCTCCTGAGAAGTCGGGGAGAATGATCACCTCTTTTTTGGTGTTTTCACTTCCTTTCCTGAGAAGTCAGGGAGGGTGTGATCACCTCATTTTGGGGTTCTCACCTCCCTGAGAAGTCAGGGATGGCAAGACTACCTGTGTTCTAAAACAAAAGAAAGCAGGAGATGTAGAGGGCTGAAACTCTTGAGTCAATGCACTGAGGTCAGGACACCCAAGCACTTGAGGCTAAGTACCAATTGGACAATACTCTATGGGTATATGGTTGGAAAATGGTCCTTAGCACTCTTCTGTGCTGGCTCGATGATTGGTGTATACAGAGAATTGTAGGAGGGACTGGGGGTGGAGTAAGACGAGCAAGAGTCACTTTGGCTGTAGACAAGGAAAAAGGAAGGTTGCAGAGATCCTGCTTCCAACCCCTTCACTTCTACCCTAAAGAGCAAGAATAAAGACTAAGGACTTTTGCTTATCCTGACTCTGGCTGATTCTAAGGGTGCTAACACGGTTATTACAATAAACCTGAACAATGAACACAGTGTAGGAAAACCTTTCAAATGAAGGAACTTGTTTGATCCCAGAGAATTTACACCGAGAGAAACCTTATGCATGCACACAGATTGTGGGAAGGCCTTATTTGAGAAAACAAACAAACAGAAAACTTATGCAACACTAATAGATGCATAGTGGAGAAAATCCTTATATATAGGTAGAATGTAGAACGTCCTTCCTCTGAAAAATGCATCTTCTTGTACATCAAAGATCATATTGGAGAGAAACCTCAGTTTAGTGAATGTGGAAAGGCTTTCTGCTTGAACACAGCTCTTAAATTGTACATCAAAGAGTTCACATGAGAGAAAAACATGAATTGGGGAAATCCTCCATTAGAAGGACCCATCTTAATACAGAGAGTTCACAATGGAGAGGAGCTTTATTATAAATGTGAAAAGTCACTTCACAGGAGCCCACATTTTACCAAACACCAGAAAGTTCACGCAATAGTTTTACAAATAATAGGGTGAGGAAAGCTTTCCCTTAGGAGTATAGTTTTTATGTTTATACTAAAATGTTCATATTGGAGAGAAATCTTTTGAATGTGTAATGAATGTAGGAATTTGACATCTTCTAATACTAATAAAATCTTCTGAAGATCATGAATTTCAGGAGGGTTTAAAGCATTGCATACACTTAGCTAAAATTAGTAAAACTCACAGTAAAATGAAAAATCAGAAGCAAATCCCAAATTTTCTATAGTGGTTACTCTATAGTGCTTTTGTTTACTCAAGTCCTCAAGCACCTCTCTTCCCTACTTTGCATGCTTATTTCAGGTGGCAAGTTATTCTCTTAACAATCTTGAGAAATCCCCAAGTGCTTCAAAAATTTTGGTGAATCCTGAGCTTCCTCAATTTCTCTAGAAGTTCAGAATCACCATCTGTTCTCTTTCCCCTTTTTATCATATAGGAAGATGTTTTAACACTAAATCAAGGTAGGAAGGGATCTCGGGAGTCACTATTTTTTTAAGATTGCGGACATAGGGCCAAAAGCTTATGTCTATTATTTTCAAAAACAACAAAAAAAATTCATGGCATTATAGAATGATGGTTGAAATTCTTGTGTGTGTTTGTGTGTGTTGCAAGGCAATCAGGGTTAAGTGTCTTGCCTATGGTCACACAACTAGGAAGTGTCAAGTGTCTGAAGGTGAATTTGAACTCATGTCCTCCTGACTCCATGGTTGGTGATCTATCTACTATACCACATAACTGCCCCAATTTTTTTTAAGGCAGTATAAGTGTCATTCCAAAGGCACAGGTCCCTCGTCAAAGGCTTTCAAGTCCATTCTAGATCTATTTAAGGCAGTATAAGTGTCATTCCAAAGGCACAGGTCCCTCGTCAAAGGCTTTCAAGTCCATTCTAGATCTATTTCCCAAACTTCCCCTTCATCTGCATTATGTTCCAGCCATACTGGATAACTTTACTAAATTTGCTTCCCTCTCTCTTCTTTAATCTTCTCTCCTCGTTTCTTCAACATTTTTTCTTCATTGAAGAGAATGTTTGGAGTGTGGTTTTCAATCAGTGTATTTCTTTTGAGAAGTAATTGAGGTAAATAAATACAGCTAGTGTTCAAATGTCTGAGGTCACACTTGAATTCTGTCCTCCTGACTCCAGAACTAGTGTTCAATCCCTTATAGCGCCCTCTAGCGGTTTGCACAACAAGCATTTATTAAATGGATTCTGTAGTTATCCCTTCCACATTTCAGGGCTTAGGGACCCAGCACTCCTGTGATCTGGAAAATCCATGTAACATTTATTGGCCTTCTCTTTAACAGGAGAAATCCGAATTTTTTCTTTTTCTTTTAGGGGGCATTTACAGTACCTTATTATAAAATTTGAGATAAATTTTTGGTCATAGGCAATATATAAATCCACGTGATATTTCTAGCCTTTGCCTGCCATCTGCAGCACCTGCAAAACTCCTCCCAAATTCCCATTTAATTTCTTCTGTTGACCTTCAATGGGTCAAAACCATGATGGGGAAAGTCATGATATGGAAGGAATAACTTAATGCTCCAGGAACTCGACTAAGCAGTGGAGACACATAAGGCAAAACACAATCTTTCTAAATCTTTCAAGTACTAGACATGAAAAATTGTCAAAGTCAGGTGTTATTGTTACTCCTGCTTTTATTGTCTGCTGTACTGACCTTCGCTAATCTCTTCTGTTCTTACAAAAACAAAACAACGGCAAACGCTGTTTGCCCTTGCTGCCCCTTCCGACTGTCTTTTCCCTTTCATTGCCAATCTCCTTGAAAAGGGTGACTATAAAACGTGTTTAAAATGAATGTACAGGTATATATAACCAGGAGAAAAAAAAGAATTTTTTTTAAAAGGGAAGGGTGACTATATAGGCCTTTATTTCCTTACCTCTTGTTTCCTCCTCAACCCCTTGCATTCTGGCTTCGTCCTCTGGCACTTGACTAAATCTGCTGTCCCCGAGTTCTTTTTTCACTGCTGAAGGTGGTGATTTTTCTTCAGTTCTCATTTCATTTGACCCCTCAGCAGCTAGGTTCTTCAAATATATGAAGGCCTCTTATGGAGGAGGTCAGAGGGTAAAGGAGCAAGGTGTGGTAGCTGCCAAAAGCTGCTAAAGGGTCAAATGTAGTCTTGTCCTGAGTGGCAAAGGGGGGAAAGTGATAAAGATGCAAGCTGAGGTTCAGTGGCAGGGGAAAACTTCCTTTCAGTGAGAGAGACAACATCGAAGTTCAAAGGGCTTTCTCGGGATGGGCTGCCTCTCACTAGGGATCTTGAAGGGGAAGCTGGGTAATCAAAGAATCACTCAGCAAACATTGATTAAACCCCTATGATAGCTGGGGAAGAGTGACCGGAGCATTGGACCCATTCAGTCAACGAGCTTTGTGTATGGGTGTGGTTTTGGGGGGTTCTTGACAAAGCCAGACACTTTGAGACCCCTTCTCCGCCTTTGCTCCCTGCTTTAGTTCTCTTGCCAGTTCTATGTGAGGGTGGGGTGGCCATGATGTGTGCCCAAAGAAGTCTGGTTTTTTAAGGAGTTGGTAACAGTTGAGGGCATGGCTGAAAGCCTCACCTGAGAGCAGTGAGGGTGGCTATTCCCCTCTCAAAGCTGCAATACAGGGGTGTGATGCCAAAGAACCTTGGGAACCTGGGGAAGAACAGCTGGGACTGGGTCTCAGAAGCAAAGCCATCTTTTGCTTCCTTGTTCAGGAATACCATGGGCTCCTGAGGGTTTAGAAACCCCCTTTGACTTGAAGAGGAGGAGCCATTCTCAATCCTTTTGTGGCCAGGTGACAGGACATTCCTCCCTATGGTCAGGTGACCCTTTGGATTTGGAAAGTGGACACATGATCCTGTTGTCTCAGTGTTGCCCCCACTCTCTATTCCCTCAGGTGAGAGATCTTTCCCTAATGTCCCAGCGGCCTGAAGCTGTGGAAAGTGCCCATCTTCTCAAATAGACCTGAGGCACATGAACCAATCTAACCCCTTACTGTTTAAATCCTAAGACTAGAGTTCCAACCGGATCAGGTGATCTAGCCTTTGCCAAGGCTGAATTTCTCCTGTGCCCTTCATTCCATCCCTCCTTTCTCTGGCCCTTGGTCCAACAAAAGTTCCTGAGCAGCTGATTGTACATTGTACAAGTGATGCCTCTGATTCTTCGATTCTTTCTCTTTGACCGAGTTTTCAGGCTAATTGTTTTTCATTTTCTTCTGGCTTTTTTCAATCTTTTTTTTTTTTTAATTTTTATTTAATAATTACTTTATATTGACACTCGTTTCTGTTCCGATTTTTTTTCCCTCCCTCCCTCCACCCCCTCCCCTAGATGGCAAGCAGTCCTTTATATGTTGGATATGTTGCAGTATATCCTAGATACAATATATGTTTGCAGAACCGAACAGTTCTCTTGTTGCATAGGGAGAATTGGATTCAGAAGGTATAAATAACCCGGGAAGAAAAACAAAAATGCAGATAGTTCACATTCGTTTCCCAGTGTTCTTTCTTTGGGTGTAGCTGCTTTTGTCCGTCATTTATCAATTGAAACTCAGGTCTCTTTGTCAAAGAAATCCACTTCCATCAAAATATGTCCTCATACAATATCGTTGTCGAAGTGTATAATGATCTCCTGGTTCTGCTCATTTCACTTAGCATCAGTTCATGTAAGTCTCGCCAGTCCTCTCTGTATTCATCCTGCTGGTCATTTCTTACAGAACAATAATATTCCATAACATTCATATACCACAATTTACCCAGCCATTCTCCAATTGATGGGCATCCATTCATTTTCCAGTTTCTAGCCACTACAAACAGGGCTGCTACAAACATTTTGGCACATACAGGTCCCTTTCCCTTCTTTAGTATTTCTTTGGGATATAAGCCCAATAGAAACACTGCTGGATCAAAGGGTATGCACAATTTGATAATTTTTTGGGCATAATTCCAGATTGCTCTCCAGAATGGTTGGATTCGTTCACAACTCCACCAACAATGCATCAGTGTCCCAGTTTTCCCGCATCCCCTCCAACATTCATCATTATTTTTTCCTGTCATCTTAGCCAATCTGACAGGTGTGTAGTGGTATCTCAGAGTTGTCTTAATTTGCATTTCTCTGATCAATAATGATTTGGAACACTCTTTCATATGACTGGTAATAGTTTCAATTTCATCCTCTGAAAATTCTTCATTTCCTTTGACCATTTATCAATTGGAGAATGGCTTGATTTCTTATAAATTTGAGTCAGTTCTCTATATATTTTGGAAATGAGGCCTTTATCAGAACCTTTAACTGTGAAGATGTTTTCCCAGTTTGTTGCTTCCCTTCTAATCTTGTTTGCATTAGTTTTATTTGTACAAAGGCTTTTTAATTTGATGTAATCAAAATTTTCTATTTTGTAATCAGTAATGGTCTCTAGTTCATCTTTGGTCACAAATTTCTTTCTCCTCCACAAGTCTGAGAGATAAACTATTCTATGTTCCTCTAATTTATTTATAATCTCGTTCTTTATGCCTAGGTCAAAGACCCATTTTGATCTTATCTTGGTATATGGTGTTAAGTGTGGGTCCATGCCTAATTTCTGCCATACTAATTTCCAGTTATCCCAGCAGTTTTTGTCAAATAATGAATTCTTATCCCAAAAGTTAGGATCTTTGGGTTTGTCAAACACTAAATTGTTATAGTTGACTATTCTGTCTTGTGATCCTAACCTATTGCACTGATCAACTAATCTATTTGTTAGCCAATATCAAATGGTTTTGGCGACTGCTGCTTTATAATACAGTTTTAGATCAGGTACAGCTAGACCACTTTCATTTGATTTTTTTTTTCATTAATTCCCTTGAGATTCTCGACCTTTTCTTGTTCCATATGAATTTTATTGTTATTTTTCCTAGATCATTAAAATATTTTCTTGGAAGTCTGATTGGTATAGCACTAAATAAATAGATTAGTTTAGGGAGTATTGCCATCTTTATTATATTTGCTCGGCCTATCCAAGAGCACTTAATAGTTTTCCAATTATTTAAGTCTGACTTTATTTGTGTGGAAAGGTTTTTGTAATTTTGCTCATATAATTCCTGACTTTCCTTTGGTAGATAGATTCCCAAATATTTTATGCTGTCGACAGTTATTTTGAATGGAATTTCTCTTTGTATCTCTTGCTGTTGGATTTTGTTGGTGATATATAAAAATGCTAAAGATTTATGGAGATTTATTTTATGTCCCGTGACTTTGCTCAAGTTATGAATTATTTCTAATAGCTTTTTAGTAGAATCTCTGGGGTTCTCTAGTTATACCATCATATCATCTGCAAAGAGTGATAGTTTGGTTTCCTCATTGCCTACTCTAATTCCTTTAATCTCTTTCTCAACTCTTATTGCAGAGGCTAGTGTTTCTAATACAATATTGAATAATAATAGTGATAGTGGGCAACCTTGCTTCACTCCAAATCTTACTGGGAAAGGTTCCAGTTTTTCCCCATTACATATGATGCTTACTGATGGTTTTAAATATGTGCTCCTGACTATTTTAAGGAAAAATCCATTTATTCCTATGCTCTCAAGTGTTTTTATTAGGAATGGATATTGGATTTTATCAAATGCTTTTTCTGCATCTATTGAGATGATCCTATAATTTTTGTTTGTTTGGTTATTGATATAGTCGATTATGCTAATAGTTTTCCTAATATTGAACCAGCCCTGCATTCCTGGTATAAATCCTACTTGGTCATAGTGTATTATCTTGGGAATGATTTTCTGTAATCCTTTTGCTAATATTTTATTGAAGATTTTAGCATCAATATTCATTAGGGAGATTGGTCTATAATTTTCTTTCTCTGTTTTCAGCCTACCTAGTTTAGGTATCAGTACCATATCTTTGTCGTAAAAGGAGTTTGGTAGGACTCCTTCAATCGCTATTTTTTCAAATAGTTTATATAGCATTGGAGTTAAATGTTCTTTAAATGTTTGGTAGAATTCACATGTAAATCCATCTGTTCCTGGGGATTTTTTCTTAGGGAGTTGGTTAATAGCTTGTTCTATTTCTTTTTCTGAGATGGGACTGTTTAGGATATTTACTTCTTCCTCTGTTCGTTTGGGCAAGCCATATTTTTGATGGTAATCTTCTATTTCATTTAAGTTGTCAAATTTATTGGCATAAAGTTGGGCAAAAAACTCCTAATTATTGCCCTAATTTCATCTTTGTTAGTTGCGACTTCTCCCTTTCCATTTTTAAGACTAACAATTTGATTTTACTCTTTCCTTTTTTAAATCAGATTCACTAAGGGTTTGTCTATTTTGTTGGGTTTTTTTTTCATAGAACCAACTCTTAGTTGTATTAATTAATTCAATAGTTTTTTTTTTTTTACTTTCAATTTTGTTGATCTCTCCTTTTATTTTCAGAATTTCAAGTTTAGTATTTGACTGGGGGTTTTTAATTTATTCCTTTTGTAGCATTTTTAGTTGCAAGCCCAATTCATTGACCTTCTCTTTCTCTATTTTATGCAAATAGGCCTCTAGAAATATGAAATTCCCCTTATTACCACTTTGGCTGCATCCCATATATTTTAGTATGACGTCTCATTATTGTCATTTTCTTGGGGGAAGTTATTAATTATGTCTATGATTTGCTGTTTCACCCAATCATTCTTTACTATGAGATAATTTAGTTTCCAATTATTTTTTGGTCTACTTTCCCCTGGCTTTTTGTTGAATATAATTTTCATTGCATCATGGTCTGAAAAGGATGCATTTACTATTTTTTGCCTTACTGCATTTGCGTTTGAGGTTTTTATGTCCTAATCTATGGTCAATTTTTGTATAGGTCCCATGAACTGCTGAAAAGAAAGTGTATTCCTTTCTGTCTCCATTTCGTTTTCTCCAGAGATCTATCATATCTAACTTTTCTAGTATCCTATTTATCTCTTTGACTTCTTTCTTATTTATTTTGTGGTTTGATTTATCTAATTCTGAGAGTTCAAGGTTGAGATCTCCCACTATTATAGTTTTGCTGTCTATTTCTTCTTGCAGCTCTCTTAATTTCTCTTTTAAGAATTAAGATGCCACACCACTTGATGCATATATTTTTAATATTGATATTGCTTCATTATTTATGCTACCCTTCAGCAAGATATAGTGCCTTTACTTATCTCTTTTACTTAGATCAATTTTAGCTTTTGCTTGATCTGATATCAGAATAGCTACCCCTGCTTTTTTGACTTCACCTGAAGTATAATAGATTTTGCTCCAGCCTTTTACCTTTATTCTGCATGTATCTCCCTGCTTCAGGTGCGTTTCCTGTAAACAACATATTATGGGATTCTGGCTTTTAATCCATTCTGCTAACCACTCCCTCTTTATGATTGAGGACATAGGGCCAAAAGCTTATGTCTACTATTTTCGAAAACAACAAAAAAAATTCATGGCATCATAGGATGATGGTTGAAATTCTTGTGTGTGTGTGTGTTGCAAGGCAATCAGGGTTAAGTGTCTTGCCTATGGTCACACAACTAGGAAGTGTCAAGTGTCTGAAGGTGAATTTGAACTCATGTCCTCCTGACTCCATGGTTGGTGATCTATCTACTGTACCACATAAATTCCCCGGTTTTTTTTTAAAGGCAGTATAAGTGTCATTTATTCAAAAGAACATTTTAAAACCAAATAGTCAAAAGCTTCACAGAGTCTTGAAAGCCATTATCACAACTTTCTAAAAAGTCTCTCGACAAGTGGTGTCATTGTCCCATGACTGAAAGTATCCAAGTAGCCCTGAGCCAGCACCCCAGTGTGCAGACATGGCTGGTCCCCTTTCCCTCTAGTATGGCGGAAATCGGAGAGTGGAACCTGAGGGCAAAGGAGGTCTGAGGCCCATCCCTTGATAGTTATGCCAGTTAAAGAATAGTTTGATGAATCTTTGAGGTAGATGGTTTTTACATCGACTTTTCCAAGGTTACACAATAAGTGATGAGTCGGAGTTCAACCCCAGGTCCTCTGACAGTCTGGCCTTTCCACGGTACCATCCAGTCCCTTCTCTTTGGTAAGTCTTCATTCTCTGCCTGTTCCTTTATTAAATTTCTCCCTTGTGCTATAGCCCTTCTTCTAGCCCTATTCCCTGTCTCATGCATTTTCAGTCTTTCTCCACTGGCTCCTTACCAGCTGCATATAGACATGTTTTTGTCTTGTTACAGGATGTCCAAGCTCTGACTTCCTTGGCTAACAGCTAGAAATAATCAATCTAGCTTTTTGAATGGGAGGAAGCAGTAGAAAAGCTCATTGCTCCCCCATGTATCTCCTGGCAGCAGAGGAATATTTGGGGTGTGTGTGGCAGGAGCAACAGAGTTTGACTTCTCTTGTCAGTCTCGAGGTTTTATCTGGAATTCCTACTGGCAAGCTGCTGACAGGAGGTAACAGGAGGTGGAGGGGAAGGCATGGGATTGGTTACCGCTTTGGGTCTTAGCAGGTGATTAGAAGCATGCGACAGTTTGACTAAAAGCAGGAGGTGGGGCTGCTGTAGTTTGCCAGTTGGTCTTCATTTCTTCTCCCTTCTCCAGGAAGCAAGAACCTGATAACTTCCCTTTTTCCTTGTTTACTTGCAAGGTCAATGAGCACACGTAGCTACTGCTCTTCTCGTCTGAGTTGAGTAGAGATGTTTCTCATTTTCCTTATTTTCTTTTCCTCTGCTTCACACCTGCCCAGATTCCTCCTCCCTCCTGCTCCCATTATGAATCCTCTGTCACTCCTGGAACCATGATCAATTAAATCAACTCTGCCAATGCTCTGGTGTAGAGGTCAGTCTGCTCCATTCTGCCCCCATTTACTCCTCTGTAACCAAAGTGCACCACTGTGGCTCCTCCTCCACTATGTTTTATTTCAATATTCCCATTGGAATGTAAACCTATTAAGGGAAGGGTTTCTTTTGTTTTCTATATATATCTATCCCCAATGTTTAGTAAAGGGTTTGGCATACATGTGATGTTTAATAAATGCTTTTTCATTCATTCTTTCCCTTATTTCCTCGAGGTAAAAATTCCCCAAGTTCTGACATCTGGCTCCCGACTATTCCATACTTTATGTTGAGACTTCCCCCCATTCAGGTAACTTTAGATATTAATGAAAAACTTGCCCAGAGAGCCAGGATTGAGGAAGAAATCAAGAAAAAGGGCTCGGGCAACAGCTGGATGATGTCTTAGTTGTATCCCAAACCTTTCCAACTTCAGACACGTGCACATGTGTGTGCACACATATTATTGATGCCCTTTTTTTGCACTAGACATTTCACAAAATAGTACACAGTGAACCCTCTTAGCAAAAATGCTGTGCTAAAAATGAATGCTTCTGGCAGTATATTCAACGACCTTCACCTGCAAGCTCTCTCCACCTGTCATCTAAGGGGAAGAAAGTGGGTGTGTTTTGTTGTTTTCTTCAAGTTTTGCCATTTTAAAATCTATCAAAAGTATTTTTTCTCAGGAAATACAGAGGACATTGTTAGGCTTTGAAGTGAAGCTTCAGATCAGATTCAGTCATTATTTATAGGAAGTGTTCTATCTCCCAGAAGTCCAACAGGCTACAAAAGTAGGGATCAGTTAGGATAATCTTTGCCTGAACAGAGGAAACTATACGCAAGTATAATGCTAGTGACCAGAAAGTAGAACGGGCAAATCCCAGATTATGCAGACCTATGCCAGGGATATTCTAGTGATGAGAAACGGTAGATGCAGGACATCCTGGACCATTGAGCTACATTAGGAAGGAGTGAGGGGGGAGCCACATTTGTGGACACAATGGTAGGGAATCCTCTACTGAATACTCTATATTCTAGAGGAAGAAATTTTATGCTTTTCTTATATTGCAAGCTTATTCCTCATTGCTGCTAGATGGAACTAAGTGGACCATTCATATACTTATTCATCTACATTATTCCTTAACCTCTAGTATCCATGATAACAGAAGAACAAATCTCAGAGGTTCACCTCTCACTTTCCAGCTTCTTATTTCAGAGGTGTTTTAAATTCCTACTGAAACTCTTGCTGATGCATTGGCTGTGCTTCTGTAAGATATAATCTTAGAGAATTGCCCGGGATGCTGAATGTATAACTGTCTTGCCCATATTTACCAATCAATATGCGAGAGGCAAGAGTTGAATCCATGTCTTCCAAGGCTAGTTCTCTGTCCCCTGCACCAAAAAGAATATTTTTTTTAAAGTTATCAGTTAAAAGTTGAATCCTCATATGTCTTTGGGTTCATTCAAAGAGATTAAAATTGAGTTATTGCTGGCAGTGTAGACTGTTAGTATTGTGTTGATTTACCCAATAGTAATGCAATAGGATTTTATGGATGAAAAACAACCCTTTAAAACTGAATGGTAATGGTCTGAATTCAATCTGAAAAATGAAGCAAATTGTAGAATATATAAGAAAATTACACTATATTGCTTAAAAGTAACAACTAAAATAAGGATTTATACATACACATAATGTTTAAGGGAAATCTATTTTGCCTCAGATGATTTGTAAAGAAGAGGAGTCTTAATCATCATTTCTGCTATGACGAAGAATGTTCATGTTCTAGTACATAAAGAATTCAGTAAAAAATGGAAAAAATATTAGATCCTTTTTATTTGGACTCATGATTTCCTCAATGCAGAGAATTCCTTAGAGTATAAATTCCCTACCCTAATGTAGTTGGGCATCTTAGTTGCCTTGAGGCAGCAGAGTTTGACATTGGCTCAGAGTCATTCATCTAGTGTGTGTCAGATGTAGGACTCGAATACAGATCTTAATTTTAAGGTTGTCTCTCTATCCCCATTTGTCTCAGAACATATTAGATCATTACACAATTAAAAATTGTACCTAATTTAAAATATGAACAAAAAATGTAGATGTAAACGGAGGCTTAATAAGTAACAAACGGGTGAAAGAACAAACCATAGAGCAATTAAAAAATGTGAATGGAAGGGACCAGATATGTTAACTGCTTGGGGGAGAGGGTTTGCTTGTATCTCCACAAATCGAGAAGGAATCAGATGGGTGCCAATGTCTATGAGAATGATGTGGGCTTGTGGGGAGCACAATATCCTAAGATTATCGCAGGCAGCTTAAGCCAGTTTTTGCTTAGAAGTTATTGGCACTACCTTCAAGGTTTAGTTCTCTCCAGGGACTAAGGCCTTGGCTATTGATGGAACTTGATGGGACCTTTGTGCAAAACCATTCAGGACACAAGGGGCTGTCGATCTTCCTGGGATCCTGACTGAACCAGCAGAGGAGGCCTGGGCTCAAAATTGTATCCGTGATGGATAATCTTGCCCTGCTTTGAAAGTTCTTCCTTCTTGTGGCTAAGTAAACCTTTTATTAACTGTTAATGACCTTCCCGAGACTTAAATGAACTGATGCTGAGTAAAATGAGCAGAACCAGGAGATCATTATATACCTCAACAACAATACTGTTTGAGGATGTATTCTGATGGAAGTGGATCTCTTTGATAAAGAGAGCCTTAATTGATCAAAGATGGACAGAAGCAGCTACACCCAGAGAAAGAACACTGGGAAATGAATATAAACTGCTTGCATTTTTGTTTTTCTTCCCGGGTTATTTATACCTTCTGAATTCAATTCTCCCTTTGTAACAAGAAAACTGTTCGGTTCTGCACACATATATTGTATCTAGGATATACTGCAACCCATTCAACATGTAAAGGACTACTTGCCATCTGGGGGAAGGGGTGGAGGGAGGGAGGGGAAAAATCGGAACAGAAGTGAATGCAAGGGATAATGCTGTAAAAAATTACCCTGGCATGACTATTAATAAAAAGTTATTAAAAAAAACTGTTAATGACCGTCCAGGGTCTCATGTTGTCCCACTTTTGGACCAGAACCACCACATCAGTCTGTTGTAAATGCTGGCTTATTTCAGGTCACATTCCAAAATTTGTGCCATGTGGCTAAAGCTTCCCACCAGTCACATCTAGCTGCTCAATGGTGCCTTTTGTTCCCCCACTCTGACCCCCACATTGTCAGACTGTTCTACCCAACAACCTCCTGACATCGACTAGAATTTCCCACTATCCTTTAGATTCACTTTCATTTCCACTTGAAGTAGTTCCCTCCAACATTTCTCTATAACTACCTCGATAGCAGAGCTCCATTCTTTCACTTTCACCTTTAGAAGGGAGGTCAGTTTGCACATTATACATGTATAGAGGCATCTGATGGTACAACAAAGAGAATTCTGAGTGTCAGGATGACCTGGGCTCAAATTAGGCCACACTGACTGTGTCATCTCTAGCAAGTCACAACTTGTGCCTCAGTTTCCTCAACTGTAAAATGGGAATAATAAAATGGGGGTTCCACTAACACCTACCTCGAAGGGATAGTGGTGAGGACAAAACAGGATATTTGGGAGAAAAAAGGGGAGGAGCTTAGCACAGTATCTGGAACATAGGAAGGGCTGTATAAATGCTTATTCCTTCCTTTCCCTTTCTCTACTTAATACAACCAAACTTGTTCATGGCATTAACAGATAATGGATTCTGAAAGTTACTGCAAAATTCCCTGCCTTCCTCATATGCTTGAAGCAAGGTCATTAGGCTTCATTTTTGTTGGTAGTGGTCAGAGCTGCCTGCCTTTTGGAATCCTAAATTTCCTGCAAGTCTCATTTCAATTGCATGAGACCTCTTCATTTTATTGGTTTTTTGAATTGATTTTTTTCAATTATCAAGTATTTAGGGGGTTTGCTATTCTCTTCCCCACCTTTGCCAGAACTGGGAAAAAAAAGAAAATCCTCGTTACAGATATGCATAGTCAGGCAAATCAGATTCCCACAATGACCAGAAATGTGTGCTTCACAGTACATTTAGTTCATCACCTTTATTAGGTGGGCAGGTGGTTTTCAAGTCCCACAGCTATTATTGCTCTCTCTCTCCAACCTCTCCCCTTCCACCATTACTTTGAAATTACTTTGTATATCTGGAATCAGGAAAGACCTAAGTTCAAATTCTGGTTCAATTACTAATTATGTGAACATGGACAAGTCACTTAGCTTCTATTTGCCTCAGTTTCCCCCTCTGTGCAATAGAAATGCTAATTTATGTAGCACCTATCCCCTTCTTCCTTCAGATGTTAGTAGAGGTTCATACTGCTCCTGCCGGAGAGGGAAGTAGAGTTCTGTGGGATGTGACTTCTCCTTGTATCATCATCTGTAAAGTATGGGCTAGCTCCTCCTGGAGGGCTTCAGGATCAGCCAGAGTCAGGATATATCAAAGTCCTTGGTCGTTAGGGGGAGAAGTGAAGGAGGCAGGCAAGCTGCCACGTGGCTTGCCAAAGATGTCTCCTGGATTCTGGAGTCCGGAGTCTCCAGCCTCTCTCCTCCTTGTCCCTGACTTCTCTCCCTCAGCCCTCCAATCCTTGCTTACCATTACCTCATCACCAAGCATTCAGCAAGCCCCAAGCATGAGGAGAGTCATTTATCCAAACATATGCTTATAGAGCCATTTTCTCACATCGAATTACTTAATTAGCCTTCAGTGCTCTCTTGTCTGATTCAAGCACACCTTTTTCAGAGCTTCAGCCCTCTACCATCATCATCCTCTCACAAGAAGAGATCCATTCTACAGGTCTGAGTTAGACCTCCAGCAGCCAGTGGCAGGTGGCTCTCGAATCACAAGTTTTCTAGTCACAACCTTGGAGGCCATCTCTATCACTTACCATAGAGAAGTGATGACTGCTGAAATGATTTACTAATGGGATTCCCTATTTCTAGTCCCTTTCCTTTTCACTCTAACATATCTGTCAAATAGCTTATCTTCCGAAGGCACAGGTCCCTCCTCAAAGGCCTTCAAGTCCATTCTAGATCTACTTCCCAAACTTCCCCTTCTTCTGCATTATGTTCCAGCTATACTGGATAACTTTACTAAATTTGCTGTTCCATATCTTGCCTCATACATTTGGACAGAACTTTCCTCTTCCACTTCCAATTAGAATGGTTTCACTTCTCACATCTATCTCCCAGAGCTCTTTTCATGTGAGACTCATCTCAGGTTCCATCTCCTCTATAAAATTTCTTTTACTTCCCTCCTTCCTTTCTTCCTTCCTTTCCTTCTTCCCTTCCATCTTCCCTTTCCTTTTTCCTTTCATTTCCTTAGGCAATTAGGGTAAAGTTATAGGATATAGCCCAGGGTCACACAGCTAGAAAGTGTTAAGTGTCTGAGACCAGATTTGATCTCGGGTCCTCCTGACTTCAGGGCTGCTGCTCAATCCACTGCACCACCATAGCTTCCCCAACAAGCCTTTCTTAAAAGAATAAATACATTTATTTATTAGTCATTAAAAAAACTATTAAATTATGGGCAGATAGGTGACACAGTGGATAGAGTACCAGGCTGGAATTAGGAACTTGGACCTGGACACTTACTGTGTGATCTTGGGTAAATCACGAAATCCTATTTGCCTCATTTTTCTCCTCTGTAAAATGAGCTAGAGAAGGGAACGAGAAACCACTCCAGTAGTTTTGCCAAGAAAACCCCAAATGGGGTCATGAAGAATCAGACACGACTGAAGAATGACTGGAGGATAACTACACAGCCGGGCCCTGATCCTTGGGGATTTCTTCTAATGACCTTCTTACCCAGACTAGTCCTTCACCTGAGTCCCTTAGTCCCACTCCCTCCCCTCTCTCTTCTTTAATCTTCTCTCCTCGTTTCTTCAACACTCTTTCTTCATTGAAGAGAATGTTTGGAGTGTGGTTTTCAATCAGTGTATTTATTTTGAGAAGTAATTGAGGTAAAGTCATACAGATAGTGTTCAAATGTCTGAGGTCACACTTGAATTCTGTGCTCCTGACTCCAGAGCTAGTGTTCAATCCATTATAGCGCCCTCTAGCTGTTTGCACAACAAGCATTTATTAAATGGATTCTGTAGTTATCCCTTCCACATTTCAGGGCTTAGGGACCCAGCACTCCTGTGATCTGGAAAATCCATGTAACATTTATTGGCCTTCTCTTTAACAGGAGAAATCTGAATTTTTTTTCTTTTTCTTTTAGGCGGCATTTACAGTACCTTATTATAAAATTTGAGTTAACTTTTGGTCATAGGCAATATGTAGATCCTCATGCTATTTCTAGCCTTTGCCTGCCATCTGCAGCGCCTGCAAAACTCCTCCCAAATTCCCATTTAATTTCTTCTGTTGACCTTCAGTGGGTCAAACCCATGATGGGGAAAGTCACGATATGGAAGGAATAACTGAATGCTCCATGAACTCAGCTAAGCACTGGAGACACATAAGGCAAAACACAATCTTTCCAAATCTTTCAAGTAGTAGACATGAAAAATGGTCAATGTCAGGTGTTATTGTTACTACTGCTTTTATTGTCTGCTGTACTGACCTTCGCTGATCTCTTCCGTTCTTACAAAAACAAAACAATGGCAAACACTGTTTGCCTTTGCTGCCCCTTCTGACTGTCTTTTCCCTTTCATAGCCAATCTCCTTGAAAAGGGTGACTATAAAACGTGTTTAAAACGAATGTACAGGTATAACCAGGAAAAAAAGATTTTTTTTTAAAAGGAAAGGGTGACTATATAGGCCTTTATTTCCTTACCTCTTGTTTCCTCCTCAACCCCTTGCATTCTGGCTTCGTCCTCTGGCACTTGACTAAATCTGCTGTCCCCGAGTTCTTTCTTCACTGCTGAAGGTGGTGATTTTTCTTCAGTTCTCATTTCATTTGACCCCTCAGCAGCTAGGTTCTTCAAATATATGAAGTCTTATGGAGGGGGTCAGAGGGTAAAGGAGCAAGGTGTGGTAGCTACCAAAAGCTGCTAAAGGGTCAAATGTAGACTTGTCCTGAGTGGCAATGGGGGGAAGTGATAAAGATGCAAACTGAGGTTCAGTGGCAGGGGAAAACTTCCTTTCAGTGAGACAGACAACATCAAAGTTCAGTGGGCTTTCATGAGATGATAGGCTGCCTCTCACTAGGGATCTTGAAGGGGAAGCTGGGTAATCAAGGAATCACTCAGAAAACATTGATTAAACCCCTATGGTAGCCGGGGAAGAGTGACCGGAGCATTGGACCCATTCAGTCAACTAGCTTTGTGTATGTGTGTGCATAATTCCAGATTGCTCTCCAGAATGGTTGGATTTGTTCACAACTCCATCAACAATGCATCAGTGTCCCATTGTGGTATATGTAAGTTATGATTGTTCTATTAAAAGTGATGAACAAGCCGATCTTAGGCCTGGAAAGGATGATAGGAACTGATGCTGAGCGCAACAAGCAAAACCAGGCATACATTGTATCCAGTAACAGTAAGAATGTGCGATGATCAACTATGAAAGACTCGGTTCCTCTCACGGGTTCAGTGATCCAAAGCAATCCCAAAAGACTTTGGACAGAAAATGCCATCTGCATCCAAAATAAGAACTAAGGAGACTGAATGGAAATCACCATATTCTCTGTTTACTTCCTTTTTCTGTGATTTTATCTCTCCCATGGTTTTTCCCTTTTGCTCTGCTTTTTCTCTCCCAATATCAGTCATAAAAAGAATGTTTCTTAAAATAAACCAAAAAATAAAAAATAAAAATGAATAATCAAAAATAAATAAAAACTAATCATAATATTAATTCAATACCAATAAAAGTAACCATTGAGAAACTGATAAATATATTAAATTACTTGCTAGTTAATAAAGTTAACTGATTAATGAATTTAATTAATAAATAAATGAAATTTATTTTGGATTGATGGGGAATGTAATTGAGTGATTCATTGATTGATAAATTGAGAGATAGATTAGTAAAATAAATGGTAATGGATAAAATTAATTTGAGATTAATTATCCAAAACTAATGAAATCAAACAGAATTTATTATTAATTAATATCATTAATACATTAATGAATCTCTCCCATGTTTTTTTCCTTTTTGTACTGATTTTTTTCTCTCAATATAATTCATAAAGCAATGTGTGTTAAATAAACAAAAAATACAAAATAAATTAGCCAAACATTAATAAAAATCAATCATAAAATTAATTAGTTACTGATAAAATTAATAATAAATTGAGAGATCAATTCAATCAAGTATTAGCTAATAAAATTAATGGATTAAGAAAATTAATTAATTCATAAATAAGTGAAAGATATTTTGGCTTGATGGTGAATTTAACTGATAGATTGATAATTGATTGATAAATTAGTATGATTAATTGGTAATTAATCAGAAACTAATGAAATAGATAAATGTAAGAAACCAATCTTCACACAGTGTGACTTCCACTCCTAATGGGATTTGGATGAGGAATTAGAACACATGCATTTGAATCCTGGCTCTACTATCTACTTCCAAATGACTTGAGCCGACCTTTTATTTTTTCTAGACCTCAATTTCTTCATTTATTATTTTGAAAAAAAAAAATAGGAGGTGCTATCAGATCACTTCCAGCGTCCCTCTCATCTTAAAATCTGTGATTATACAATGTCCTAAAAAACCTGGTTGTCCTCAAAATTTCCTCCTCCCTCTACAGAAAAGGAGAGGGAAGAAGGGAGGGAGAAAGAGAGGGAAAGGGAGAGCGAGGGAGGGGGAGGAGAGGAGACAGAGACAGAGAGAAATAGAGGCAGAAAAGAAAGGGGAGAGAGAGACAGAGAGTGAGTGAATGAGGGAGACAGAGAATGAAACAAAGGAGAGATAGGGATGGACAGAGAGGAGGCGGAGGGAGGGAGGGAGGAAGGGAGGAAGAGAGAGAGAGGAGACAAAGACACAAAACCACAGAGACTGGAGACAGAGAAACTCAAACACAGAGAAAGCAGACAAACAGAGAGAGACACAGACATAGACAGATGGAGATGGAGACAGAGACAGAGAGAGACACAGACATATAGATATACAAAGAAGGCAATAGGGAGAGACAAAGAAAGAGAGAGACAGGAGACAGAGATAGACACAAAGAGACAGAGATAGTCAGGGAGAAACCAAGGAAGAGAGAGAGACAGAGAGAGTGAAAGACAGAGACAGAGAGACAGAAAGATGGGGGGGGGGGGGAGAGACATACAGAGAGAAAAAGAGAGAGAGAGACAGAGAAACAAAGTCACACACGGACAGAAGGACAAACACAGAAATAACTACAGATAATATGCATTTATATATCAAATCCCGGAAAACAGCGATGGTTTTATTTTTGTCCCTGTGTTTCTAGAGGTCAATGAAGAGCCTGGCAAATCACAGGCACCAACCAAATCGATCCTTTCTTGAATTGCCATTTTAAAATATAGCATGGTCTTTGTCTGACATCTGCTGTCCAAAGTCAGAACAACAAGTAAGCTTAATAATAAAAAGGGTAGCAAACCAACTCCAAGGGGTGGCAAAAAAGGTGAACATCCCATATGCTATTTTAATTTTTTTAATAATCTTTTTTTTATTTTTCTGAATATATGCAAAGTTAATTTTCCACATTCGTCCTTGTGAAACTGCGTGTATCAAGTTTTTCTGTATATTCATGTATATTAAGTTAATATTAACACAATTCTTTATGAATCATATTGAAAGAGACAAATCAGAGGAAAAAGAAAAAAAAACAGAAAAAAGTGAACATTGCATGTGGTGCTTTTCATTCTCTCTTCATAGTTTCTCTTTCTGGATGCAGGTGTCTTTTTTTATACAAAATTTATTGGAATTGCCTTGGATCACTGAACTACTGAGAAAAACCCAGCTTTTTCTCCCATGAATATTCTTTTGTACAATTTATTCGTGGTCCTGCTTGTTCCTGTCAGCATCAGTTGGTGTAAATCTTTCCAGACCTTTCTACAGTCAGCTTGTTCAGCATTTGATTGTCATTTGATAATATTCCATTACTTTCATAAACCATACCTTATTTACCCATTCCCTAACTGATGGGCATCCACTCACTTTCCACATGTGGCTCCTTTTCCCTCCTTCATGATTTCCTTGAGATACAGACCGTGAATCAGCAAGAAAGAGACAGTCAGACAGAGAAGGACAGGAGAATTGGGGGGTGGGGGTGGCAAGAAAGTTCTCTCTACAGACTTCTAATAGTTTCTAACGAAAAATATTGCCTGCTTAACAAGAGCCCATGATTCAGAGCACTGCCGACTAACATGGTCTCTCTTGGTTAATTGGAAAGCTTTTGCTAATTAGCCAACTAGACTTTCTATTCCTCAGCAGCCGAGAAGAATCACTGCAAGGAGTGGTCCTTAGGCTGAAAATGGAGAAAGAGGTTTTTTTGGGGTTTTTTTTCCCTTCTATTCGCTTCCCTGCCTGAAACCTAGAAATGGCTCTGTGATTTGTTTAAAAGGAAATACCATCATTGATGAACACTAAACCCAGACTGTCCCCTTTTGCACATCTGTAGGAGTTGTGATACATAGGCTGGCTCCCTCTGAAAAGTAAATTAAAGACCTCCAATAGGCTTGTGACAGAGAGAGCCATCTGCATCCAGAGAAATTATGGGGACTGAATGTGGATCACAAGCCAGGATTTCTCCCCTTCCTCTTGTTTGCTTTCTTTCTCTCTTCTCTTTTTATCTGATGTCTATTATGCAGCATGATAAATGTGAAAAGAGTTTAGAAGGATTTCACATGTTTTAATTGGATTACGTTCTCTCTAGGAAAGGGAAGTAGGGAAAAGGGAGGGAGAAAAATTTGAGGGGAGGGAGGGAGGGAGGGAGGGAGGGAGGGAGGGAGGGAGAGAGGGAGAGAGACAAAGAGAGAGAGAAAGAGAGAGAGTAAAGTAAGCCAGAAAGAGCTAGAGAGTAAAAAAAAAAAAAGACTGAGAAATAGTGAAAAAAGTCAGAAAGAGACAGAAAGACAGAGAAAGAGGAAAAAAGAGAGAGAAATAAAGCAAGCCAGAGGGTGAAAAGGAGATCGAGAAAAAGTTGTTTAAAAATAACAACAACAACAACAAAGAAACAATTTCAGAGAGAGTCAGAGGGATGACATGGAGGGAAGAAGAGAGGATGAGGAGAGAAAGAGAGAGAAATTGTAATTAATTTTTCCATGAAGTAATAAAATGTATATTTTTCCAATTTAACTTAGCTGTTGTTACATATTATGGAAACTGGAGGGAGACACTCATTTAATTTTTGCTGTTCCGGACAATTCCCATACAAATATATTAAAGGGAAAAAAAAAAGCTGGGAGAAATGTTTTATTTGTTCTCTTAAAAAAAAATTGAGATGTTCAGAAGAGATTGTATGAGATACAAGGCTTTGTTAATTTGAGGGACTCTCTGAGACAGACAGACGGACAAAAGCAGATCGAATCTTCAAGATGTGTTCCTGCAGCAGGGAATCAAGGGGGACTATTAAAAAGGGAATGGGACTGAGAATGCATTCTCTTGACCTTGTTCTCCTTCCTATGTGAAGATGATCCTGACACATCCTGCAGTGGTCAACCCATTAGTTGGTGCTGCGCCTTCCTGGTGACCAAATTCCTGCATTTTACAAGGATGCTGGCCGTGGTCAATGACAGTGGTCTGGCTTATGAAAAGATTGAATCGGAGCCTATTCCCATTCTGCTTTAGCCGTCTGAACTATCTGGGTAGAAATCCTTTGTTATAAATTATTTCTACTTACTTGAAGGTGATTGCTTTTCTTTGTCCATTTGCCATTAAAACTTTATTGTTTTTTTCTTTTATTTGCCTTAGGTTTTACCATTGAAATAGATTTAGATCACAAGTTTAGTAGAGATCAAGTATCTAGTTCTGTACCTCTTAGTATTTCAATCAATAACTCCTACAGCATGATAGAGTTGCTCAGAAATAATCTATAGTTCATATATCTTGTGTAGTATATTTGCTGAGTTACTAGCAATGTCTCATTTCTTAATTGCTCCTCTGCAAATTCTTGGTCTTTGTAACCTTTGTGTAATACCACTAATGAGACTCAAGAATCTCTCTTCTCTGTCCCTCTAAAATGTATTTTCTTGTTCCCAAGGTCTATAGTCCAGGACCAAGCTGAGCAACTCTTCAGGCCTCCAGTAATTCTGTAGGAATCTTGTATATTTATTTAAGTATTGTCTCTTATCTTAGATTGAAAACTTGTTGAGCTCAGGAACTCTTTTTGCTTTTCTTTTTCTTCTTAGCACTTAAAGTCCCCTGCCCATTTTAATTGATTAATGTTGTCGGAGTTCATTTTTCCTCTCCTACAAACAGCCTGCAAAACACTTGCCTTCTCTCCTTTGGGATCAACATCCCTGGGTTATTTGCCAAATCCTCAAACAGCAATTTATGATCGAAGAAGAACTAGAGAAAATTCTGAAAGCTAAAATGGACACCTGTGATTACAGTCAACTAAAAAGTTGTTGCACAAACAAATCTAACAGAAACAAAATTAAAAGGGAAATGCAAGGGTGAGTAAAAATCTGTCCTGCCAGTGTTTCTGTTAAAGATCTCATTTCAAAAATACATAAAGATTGTTGTCAAATTTATAAGAATACAAGTCATTGCACAATTAATAATTTCATCCAAAAGAATAACAATGAGACAACATACCCAGATCTGTGGGATACAGCCAAAGCTGTAAGAAGGGAAAATTTTTTTTATTTTTAGAGGCTTACTTGAATAAAATAGAGAAAGAGAAAGTCAATAAATTGGCCTTGCAACTTAAAAAGATAGAAAAAGAGCAAATTGAAAATGCCTAATAACATGCTAAACTTGAAAGTCTAAAATTAAAAGGAGAAATTTATAAAATTTAAAGTAAAAAAAAACTATTGAATTCATAAATAAAACTAAGTATTATAAAAAAACAACAAAATAGATAAACTTTGGTAAATCTGATTAGAAAAAGGAAAAAGGAAAATCAAATTGTTAGTCTTAAAAATGAAAAGGGAGAACATTCCACCAATGAAGAGGAAATTAGAGCAACAATTAGGAGTTACTTTGCCCAACTTTATGCCAATAAATTTGATAACCTAAGTGAAATAGAAGACTACCTTAAAAAATATAAGCTTCCCAGATTAACAGAGGAGGAAGTAAGTTGCTTAAATAGTCCATTTCAGAAAAAGAAATAAAACAAGCTATTAATCAACTCCCTAAAGAAAAAATCCCCAAGACCAGATGGATTTACATGTGAATTGTACCAAATATTTAAAGAACAATGAACTACAATGTTATATAAACTATTTGAAAAAATAGGGAATGAAGGATTCCTACCAAATTCCTTTTATGGCATGGTACTCATAACTAAACTAGATAGGTTGAAAACTGAGAAAAAAAAATTATAGACCAATCTCCCTAATGAATATTGATGAAAAATAAAATATTAGCAAAAAGATTATAGAAAATCATCCCCAGGATAATACACCATGACCAAGTAGGATTTATACCAGGAATGCAGGACTGGTTCAATATTAGGAAAATTATTAGCATATTTGACTATATCAATAACCAAATTAACAACAACAACAACAAAAAAAAAAAAAAAAAACATGATCATCTCTATAGATACAGAAAAAGCATTTGATAAAATCCAACATGCATTCCTATTAAAAACACTTGAGCATATAAGAATAAATGGATCTTAAAACGGGTCTATGCATACCTGTGGCCATTTGCATTTGAATGTCCAACCTTCCTGGAGTTGTGGGGAAAATTTGATGTCAAATTAAGTTTCTGAAAAACTAGTCTGCACTTAGAAGCAGTCAGACTCTGATATAATCACTGCACAATCCCCAAAAGCAGGGTGCTCCTGATCATGACAGTTTAGAATCACCAAAGGACTACAACAGATGAGGTGGGAATATGCACATATTTGTCTTACAAGAGGATAAATAACTTTGGACAATTGTTCACCACTTAAGGTGCCTCTGACAAAGGTCAGGATCAAATTCCTGGATCACTACCTCAAATTAGGGAAAAAAGATATAAGGAGACCAATAGTAAAACATGCTTTTCCTGTCCATGCCACAAGATGTTGAACTCAAATCTCTGTATGAGAGACATATTTTCAAACATGGATCATTTCATGCATTTTTAAATTATGTTTGTCACAAGGATGTTCCCTTTACTTTAGAGAATGAGACCATATAAAGATAAAAATTTTTAAATAAATGTTGATATTCCTAATAAGATATTAGATAATATAACAGGACAATTGAAAGTGAGCATCCGAGAAATTTGTTATGCTTACAGATGGGATAGAAAATGAAATAAATTGAATTTAGTTTGTGTGCAGCACATGCCTTGTATCCATGAAGAAAGGGATGAAATTGCAGGCAACGAAATGGAAAGATAGAAAGTGGAGATAATTTGTTAAGTACTGTGGACAGAGCATGCCCATTCACAGGGGATGAATTCTAGTTTCAGCTGCTGGAATTTGGGGCAAGTCACTCAGCTGTTCTGAACTCATGGCCTTACTCATGCACTCAACAAGAATGAAGGCATTTCCTGTGTTGTAGCAGGTTTATTGTGAACCTCCAGTATAATTATGCATGAAGCTCATTATAAATGAAATCATCTGTGAGATGTGGGAGTCAACGGGATTTGAAAATGATTGGGTCTGCCCAGTATTTTTCTCTCCACCTGGGAAAATAGAAAATAACTGAGTTTGTGTTCGACTGTTGAGGGAAGGGTATATAAATTTGTGTGTGTGTGTGTGTGTGTGTGTGTGTGTGTGTGTGTGTGTCTATAGTGTCAGTATTTGTGTTATTCTTTGTTTGTTTGTTTTTCAGGAGAAATCAGACTTGAAAAGAAGGAAAGCACTGCAAAGCTAAGACTTTCTCTAGCAGAAATTCACCCAACAACGATTCATGAGTGATGATGGTCCCAGTGATTTCACTTGGAGATAAATCTGACCTACACATAAGAAAATCCCAACTTGGGATAAGCATTATGACTGGAAATAATGGGGAAAGGCTTTTACAGAGAGAGCTTCTCCTCCTACACATCAAAAAATTTATACTGGAGAAAAACCTTGTAAAAGCTCTTAATGTGAAAAGGCTTTCAGATCTAATGCAGAACATAACAAAATTCACATGAATATAACAAATGTGGAAAGACTTGTAAAAGGGCCAGTGGTTTTATACAACTTAAGAAAAAGCACCCTGCTGAGAACACTTATGAATGTAATCAATGTGGAAAGACTTTGACCCAGAAGAATGCACTTGTTCAACCTCAGAGAATTCACACAGGACAGAAACCTTATGCATGCAATCAGTGTTGAAAGAGAGTTGGAGAATGGGAGCTCTTACTCAACATCAGAGAATCCACACTGGAGAGAAACCTTTTAAATGCAACCAGTGTGAAAGTTTGGAAGGTTGGTTCTATTAAACTGATTTGAAACTGGAGAGAAACCTTAAGAAGGGAATCATCGCCTTCCGGACCAAGTCAGTCCTTCTTTACCAGCACATAATTCATGGCAGATACAGGAAACTTATTCCTCTGGATGAGGAAAGGCATTGAAATGAAGTACAATGCGTCTTAGCAGAATAGTCACTCTGGGTACAAGCCACCTATCGACTCAATGTTAGAAACTTTCTGCCGGGAATCAGCTCATCCTGTGCTCAGAAAATTTATAATGAATACAAACCTTAAGGATGTAACCTGTCCAATTACCTAAACAGACTCCAGCAGCTCCCCAGCTCTTCTGTTCCCTTGCAAGGTGCAAGGCAAAAGGTGCCCAGGAAAAATGCCTCAGTCAGCAGCTTTCGTGCCCTTTGGTTTCAAGCCGCGGCAGTGTGCAGAACTCCAGGCTTTGGCCAAAGAGTGTCCC
Organism: Antechinus flavipes; assembly: GCF_016432865.1. NCBI lineage: Eukaryota > Metazoa > Chordata > Mammalia > Dasyuromorphia > Dasyuridae > Antechinus > Antechinus flavipes. The sequence continues at coordinate 721,625,142 of NC_067398.1, read as the reverse complement.
AGCCTCAGAGAGGATCCCGGGTTTTGCTGAACAGTTCCAACTCATCAGGATTCACACAGACCTGGGCATCACAAACTCCTGAACCTCTCCACATTGAGAAGTCAGCTGTCCTGGTCTGTTTCATAGAGCAGTAGCTTATGTAAAAGAAGCAGCCAGTGCCCCCTATCATTATTTCCATCCCCCTTCTCCTCACACTCCCAAAGTAATCTTTAGAAGAAAAATTATCCATGTGAAAAAGGCGCACGTTAAACCGGAACTAATTGTCTTAGTAGCAGGTTTTATAGTCCCTACCATTGCAGACTCTTTCTTGGAGGGTCCGTGATACTCGGGTGTCTCTCAAGAAATTCAAGTTTCACTCTGTATCCAGAGCATAATCAGCAATATGTGCCCTTACCTTGGATGACCAAATCTTATGAACAGAATTTCGCTTTTATTTCAATTCTATATGGTTTGTTTTCCTAAATGTCTCAGTCAGTTCTTCTGACCAGCTCCTTCAGACACAGATGTGCCTGAATACAAGTCTATAGTGCTGGAAAAGCCACCTTAAAAATAATCAATGCAGTTGCCTGTCCCAAAAAAAATCAATTATCCGACGTCTAACCTCCGTGTACAATAAAGACAATTGCAAAGGCATCTATTTGATTTCTGGGTTGATGTAGAAATCCCCCAAAGCCTTTCTTGTTCCATAGCAGTGGCACAGAGAAACACCCATACCTGGAGGTGCTACAGGCTGGGAGGTGCACTTACTCTGTCTGGGATTCACCCTCTATTTTCCATTTCTTGGCTGTAGAATTGCCTCCTTGACCAGGACAGTCCTTTTTGTGTTGTTCTACCCTATATCACTGCCTTCCTCCCTTTTGAGAGGATCTCTCTCATTTTGTCTACGCCATGCCCAAGTTGTCCCAGGAAATCCCTCAGCTGAAGTTCCTCTCTGTTTAAAGCTGTTCCTCCATGAGCAATGGAGGCTGACTTTTCTGACTATTGCAACCCTGTTGGCTTCTCTGGGATCCCTGACCCAGACCATAGCCACCTTTACCTCACTGTACCCCTCTGTCAGAAGCATCTTGATAGAACTAGCCAGGGCCTGAAACAGCCAGGGAAGTTTGTCACAAACCACCAAATGCAGGTTTATTCACTCCATCTCATGGTATTGCAAAACCAGAGGGTGCTGGACACCCTCACAGGTGAGAGAGGGAGATGATGTATCATCACTGGAGAGACATGGTGTTTCTTTGTCACAATGTCTCCCCCTTACCTTCTTTCCAGTTGCCTGAAAACATTGGCCGTATTCTCCATTCTGCCCTCCCTCGTTTGATGTTTCTCTTCTTTATTTGGCTTGCCATCTTCCTTGGCATTCACTTTACAACTCACTTATGTTACATAAAATCCAAATCCTGTCTCAAATCAAGGTTCCTCATCAATCTTCAGGGTCATTCCAACCTTTTGATCAGAAGGAGAAAATAAGGAAATATTACAATGATTATGTTTTTATTTTTTTATTTGATTAAAGCTTTTTACTTATAAAACCTCTCTATGGGTAATAAGTTGTAGTATATGAAAGTAATGGAATATTGTTCTATGAGAAATGGTCAGAAGGCTACTGTCAGAGAGGCCTGGAGAAACTTACATGAACTGATGCTAAGTGAAGAGTAGAACCAAGAGAAAGGTACAGACTGCAAAAACAAGATTGTGGGACACTCAGCTGTGATGGACATGACTTTTTTTTTCAACAATGAGGTGATTCAGGCCTGTTTCAATAGACTTGTGAAGGAGAGAGGCAGCTACACCCAGAGAAAGGCCTCTGGGGACCTAATTTACATCACAACATAGCACTGACATCTTTTGTTGTTGTTTACTTGCTTTTTCCCTTTCTCAGGTTTTTTTTTTTTTTTCATTTTTGATCTGATCTTTCTTGAGCAACATGATAATGTGTTAATGTGGATATAAGAATTGCACACTTTAACTTATAAAGGATTATTTGCTGTCTAGGGGAGGAGAGTGGGGCAAGTGAGGGAGAAAAATTTGTAACAAAAGATTTTGCAAGGGTGAATGTTGACAACTATCTTTGCATGCATTTTGAAAATAAAAAGCTATTTAAAATAGAAAAAGAAATTCACTGAAGAAAAGAGCTTTATAAATAGAGTTGGCCAAATGAAAAAGGAGGTTAAAAAGCTACCTGAAAAAATAATTCATTAAAAATTTGAATTAGACTAGTGGAAGCTTATAATTCAATGAGACGGCAAGAATCAACACACAAACACACACACACACACACACACACACACACACGCACACACACACACACACATCCCTCCTTGGAAAAACAAGGAATATGGAAAAGGAATCCAAGCAAGATAATTTGCGAATCAGTGGAGTGACAGAAAACCATCATCCAAAAAAACTGCTTGCACATCATCCTTGAAAAAGTCATAGAGAAAAACTACCCTGGTATCCTAGAAGAAGGTCAGTGTTCTTCTCAGTTAAATGCAAAAGTTCAGGTTTACTCTCAGTCACTTTCCATTGAAGAAAAACTCTGATCCTAACTCAAAAAGTGCACTGCTCTCATTAAATACTTTAATCCACAAGGAAAGCACCTGGTACAAATCCCTTCATGTCAAGGAATGATTATCTTCTCCACTTTTAACTACCCAGATTCAATTCTAGGACATCTGCAATTGCTGCCAGCCAGGACGATGCCATTCCTGGAAGTATCATCCATAGGAAGTTCTGTACAAGTAAAGATTTGTTCTTTCTCATAAATTGTTTTTGCATGATCAAGGTAGAAAGCATCAACATATTCAAGAGGAAAAGAAGGATCATTACCCAGTCACATGTAAGATTTGGAACCAACTGCATTGCCCTACCCCTTGATTCTCTCAGTCTCTTAACCATCTGTACTCTTTCCCCACCCACCAACTTCTGTTCTTGGGTCTAGCGTTTAAAATGGGAGGGGGCGGCTGCTTCCCACATTCCACATCTTTGAGTTCAAAGTCACTGGCCCTCTGTATTAGTGAAGTCTGGCTTAAGTAACAGACTGTTAATGCTCAGAAGTTTGTGCCTCAGTTGACCTGACTTTATTGTGACAAGCTGCTTGATGGTCTTTAGACCACCCAGGCAATCACTCCTAAGGAAAGCTTCCACTAATACAATCTGTGCATGGAAATCACCGTCATCAATTAAGCATGAGTGTCTTGAAGCCAGCACTATAGTCTCACTGGATCTGTTGTCCAGGCATTTCACTTGTGCGGGACTCTGTGTCTGTGGGAATAAGAAGGGGGTTCTTGGCAAAGATCCTGGAGTGGTTTGTTATTTCCTTCTCTGGCTCACTTTACAAAAGAGGAAACTGAGGCAAACAGGGTGAAGTGACTTGACCAGGTTCCCATACCTAGTAATTACATGAGACTGGATTTGAACTCATGAAGCTGAATCTTCCTGATTGCAATCTCTACGCACTTTGTCCGCCCCCCTCCTCCCGCCAGCTTCCTTCAGTCTCACTTTAAAGGAAGCTGAAAGCTTATAGAGCATCCTCCAATTCTTTCTGACCCCATGGGCCACAGCCTGCCAGGCTCTTTCAGCTGTCAAAGTCTGTGCAAGGTCATGTTCTTGGTTGCCCTGATACTACCATCGCATCCTCAGCCTTCAACTTCTCCTTTTATGTGGCTCAAGCATTTCAGCTTCAATCACTGACCTTCCAGAGAATGGTCTGAATTAATTTCTTTAATTACTGATTTATTTCATCATTTTGCTGTCCAAAGGACTTTCTCCAGGACCACAACTGAAGGGCTGGTTTTGTGGCCCACCAGCTTTCCTTGTTCGGCAAGTCTCACAGAGTCCTGCAAGTCCCAAAGCTTTGACTCTGGACTTTTGTTGCCAAGGTAACATCTCTGTTTTTTTGTAAGCTGTCTAGAGTTGCCATGGTTTTCCTTCAGAGCAGCAAGCATCTTTTCACTTCATAGGGGCACCTGCCATCTGCAATGATCATTTAGAGCAAAGCTATAAAACATGACACTGCTTCCATTTATTCTACCACTGTTTGATCGTTACAAGATTTTAGTTGTTTTTTTAATTAGCTTCAACTATTCATTAATTTTTTTTGATTTATGGGATACAACAAGCATTTTCATAACAGTACAGTAAAAAGATGACCGCACATGAAACTATAAATCGATTACGCACAATATGCTATTCTTTTCAAATGGACAACAAAAAAATCATGTCATTCTTTTTCTTTTTTTCTTCCCTCCAACACTCTAGACCTGGCTACCATTAGATATAAATTAGTATATATCTGAAATTTATTCTATATACATTTCTATTCATCAATTCTTTCTCCTAATACATATAGCATCTCCCTTCATATGCCCTCTAAGGTTAATTTGGATTCTTATTATAGATATAGTAACTTACTCAGTTATTCTTCAAACAATATTGCTATTACTGCACACGGTATTGTCTTATCTCTACTCTTCTCACCCTTCTTTATTTTGCACTATGATTTACATGTTTTTCCTAAAATCTGAAGTTCATCACGGATATACTAAAGAGACTACAATATATCTTTAATGAATTTCCACCTCAAAATCCCATGATCCTATATTACTCTCAAATTTGATTCTTGACCTCCATGCTCACATTACTGAATTTAAATACAGTAATCACATCTTTTCATTTGACAGCAAAAATTTTAATACCGTTCTAGTGATGTGTTTTATAATTAAAGGATGATTCCATAAAGCCAATGATGCAACATGAGGGAGAAGTGCATTTTTTTCAAATAAAAATATCCATTTCTATCTATAGATTAGGAGAGAAACTATTCCCCACAGTCTTCCAAAGACATTTGAATGCAAAATATTTAAAACAAACATTTCTTAATTTATTGCCATTAAAACCCAAAGACACCAGTTTCTGGGATAAGAATGCATTATTTGACAAAAATTGCTGGGAAAATTGGAAATCAGTATGGCAGAAACTAGGCATTGACCCACACTTAACACCGTACACCAAGATTAGGTCAAAATGGGTTCATGACCTAGGCATAAAGAATGAGATTATAAATAAATTGGAAGAGCATAGGATAGTTTACCTCGCAGACCTGTGGAAGAGGGAGGAATTTATGACCAAAGAAGAACTAGAGATCACTATTGACCACAACATAGAAAATTTTGATTATATCACATTGAAAAGTTTTTGTACAAACAAAACAAATGCAGACAAGATTAGAAGGGAAACAATAAACTGGGAAAACATTTTTACAATCAAAGGTTCTGATAAAGGCCTCATTTCCAAAATATAGAGAGAATTGACTCTAATCTATAAGAAATCAAACCATTCTCCAATTGATAAATGGTCAAAGGATATGAACAGACAATTCTCAGACGAAGAAATTGAAACTATTTATAGACATATGAAAATATGTTCCAAATCATTATTAATCAGAGAAATGCAAATTAAGACAACTCTGAGATACCACTACACACCTGTCAGATTGGCTAGAATGACAGGAGGGGATGTGGGAAAACAGGGACACTGATACATTGTGGGTGGAATAGTGAACACATCCAGCCATTCTGGAGAGCAATTTGGAACTATGCTCAAAAAGTTATCCAACTGTGCGTATCCTTTGATCCAGCAGTGTTTCTACTGGGCTTATACCCCAAAGAGATACTAAAGAAAGGAAAGGGACCTGTATGTGCCAAAATGTTTGTGGCAGCCCTGTTAGTAGTGGCTAGAAGCTGGAAAATGAAAGGATGTCCATCAATTGGAGAATGGTTGAGTAAATTGTGGTATGTGAATGTTATGGAATATTATTGTTCTGTAAGGAATGACCAGCAGGATGAATACAGAGAGGACTGGCGAGACTTACATGAACTGATGCTGAGTGAAATGAGCAGAACCAGGAGATCATTATATACCTCAACAATGATACTGTTTGAGGACGTATTCTCTTCGATAAAGAGAACTTTAATTGATCAAAGATGGACAGAAGCAGCTACACCCAGAGAAAGAACACTGGGAAATGAATATAAACTGCTTGCATTTTTGTTTTTCTTCCCGGGTTATTTCTACCTTCTGAATTCAATTCTCCCTGTGCAACAAGAAAACTGTTCGGTTAAGCACACATATATTGTATTTAGGATATACTGTAACCCATTCAACATGTAAAGGACTGCTTGCCATCTGGGGGAAGGGGTGGAGGGAGGGAGGGGAAAAATTGGAACAGAAGTGAATGCAAGGGATAATCCTGTAAAAAATTACCCTGGCATGCGTTCTATCAATAAAAAGTTATTAAAAAAATAAAAATAAAAAAAATTTATTGCCATTAAGTTGGTTTCACTCAAATATACAGACTGGCAAGGGTAGAAGGGGAAAAAAAAGGGAAAAAATCTTAATCTCTAAAATAGTATTCAAATGATTCATTTGAAGTTTGAGGCATTTTGCAATTGTATAGACGTAAATAGCTTCTAATTCTCCAAGTGCTTAACTAATTATGCTATGTACCTGAGTATTTATTTAATACTTATACATCTCTATAGAGTCTCAAATTAATAATCATGAAATACTGAAGCAGAGCAATATATTCACATTCCCTATAAATATATTATTTAATTTAATACTGTTCACCGTAGACAAAATGTGAAAATAAATTGAAATGCAATAGCATCATTTTTCAGAAGCTTATATCAGAGTCAGAATGCTACTTTTCCTTTAAGTAGATCAAATGATTATAAGCCTAAATGGCATTCTTGGTTCAAAAAAAAAAAAAAGCAACCAACTAAAGAATACATTTTATGTGTCTATACCCAGGCTACTCTACAAAAACCTATAAAAATACCTTCTGAAGTTGAATTTTCATTTACAAATGAATCCCCTTATTTTCAAATGCATTCTAGAAGCTGGCAAATTATGAAAAAGGGCTGAGATCAGATGCTTGTGTGTACAGGTGTGAGTGTGTGTACGTGTGTTAAGACAGAGCCAGACAGAGAGAGGAAGAGAGGAAGGAAGGGAGGGAGGGACAGAGGAAGGGAGGAAGGAAAAGATGAAGGGAGGGAGAGAGGAAAGGAGAGAAGAAGGAAGGCAGAGAAGAGGAAGAAAAGGAAAGGAGAGCAAAAAGGAGGAAGGGAGGGAGGATGGGAAGAAAAGAAAGGAAGAAGAGACAAAGGGAAGAAAAGAGAAAAGGAAGAAGGGAGGAAGGGAAAGAGGGAGGGATGAATGCATTAAAAGAAATTCTAAATATACATACTATATATGAACATAAGGATTTATTTTTGTATTTTAAAGTACAGAAAGAAGCATAATATAGGAGTAAAAAGACAAATAAAAAATATATCTTAGAATGCCTCCAATCTTTCCAGTCTGCTGACGAGCCAATCCAAAGAGCCAATCCAAGGAGCCAGAAACCCGAGCACAATTTTTGCGATTTCCTCTAATGAGAACCACTACTAAAGTTTATATTTATTTCTTTACTTACCATGTCTGAAAATATTTGTACCAAATGAGAGCAATGTGTGATCTCAAGTCTATTGGAGTATCATGAAATTTAGATTCAATAAAAAAGGAATGTAAGTAGAAAGCTTAAAACCATCTTGTTCATAAGGGTCAGATATATGGAACAAAACATTCATATTTCTTTCTCAGAAGAATTAACTTAAATTTCTTTATTTAAATTAGAGACAATATGACATAACAAAGAAAATGAGAGTCAGAATGGACAATGGAAACAATGGAAAATGATACAGTAGATGTGGCAATAAAGGATCTAGATTCAAATCACAGCACCGCCACTAGACTGCCCGACTACTCACGTCACCTTGGACAATGCATTTAACTGCCCTAGAAGAGCTCATACGTACAAATAATAGCATTGGAAAGGAAGACTTCTGCAGCCCCTCTCTAATCCTATGAACACTGGATTAGAAGTCAGGGAGCCTATGCCTCCATTTCTTTAGATGTAAAATCAGATGATTGAAGAAAATCTCAAAGGGAAGGAACACATAACATGCATGCATGCATGTGCACACACACACACACATACACACACACACACACACACACACACATATACACACACACACACACACACACACACACACACACATATATACAGAGAGAGACAGAGACAGAGACAGAGACAGAGTTAAGACAGAGAAACAGGGACAATGACAGAGACAGAGAGAAAGAAGCAGACAGAGACACAGAGGCAGAGAAAAAAGGAAATCACTCTGGATCTATTTTTTTTTTTTTAGTTGACAAAACATTCAGCATTCAAGAATATGAATCTGGATTTTGCTTTCATCAATATAGCAGTTCCTTCCAAGAAGCTGATCATTACTTATCCACGTCTGATGATTCTGCGATTTTTGTTATCTTCCCATAGGGTTAGCATGGGGTAGTTATGGGCTATCTACCCACAATGCAAGGGACCTTCCTTTAATTCTCTTGATATTATGTGGATACCAAGTGATCCTATTACATGTTTATTAATACATTCACCAGATGACCAGACTATGTTCTTTTTATACTCAGAGACTTCTTTGATTCTTTTATGGATTCTTTTTCAAAACTCCTTCTTTATTACAGGTAGCGGCCTACTTTGCCCTATCCACTATCGCCTCCCGAGTGCTTTTCACTTAAACTTTTTGAAGACTTTAGTATTCTATGGCCTCCTCCGGCTAGATAACAACACCGGTTAAATGTTAGTGTTTAAACAATGGAACTTTCTGTCAGTGACAAGTTGGGCATAATTTAAGGAGCTTTGCCATTCCCTAAGACAATCCAGATGTTTTCTACTTAACCCGGGTCCCAGTTTGACTACTCAGGATAAGGTATATAATTCATACACATATACACAGACATAGACATATACGGACACACATACATACAAAAATCTCTACCTAAAACTCTCCTTAAGGCAGTGGAGTAAATAGAACAAAACAATGGAGGTCTGCCACAAGCACTCCAGCAAGGATAAGAAAGGACACCAAATGAAAAGCGATAGGGAAATCCAAGCCAACAGTCTAGTAACTACATTTTGCCACTTCAGATCCTCACCAGGAGAAAGTCAGAGACTTTAGGCACTAGGTAATGGGTCTAGTTAAAGAAGTCAGAGAAGTCCCAGAAGCTCTGGAGTATAATACAAATGTCTTCTAGCATCGATGGGGGCAGCAAGGCAAAACTAGAAACAGAAAGTATATCTAGGGCAGAACCAAGGGAGCTAAGTTCGGGGACAAGATTACAACCTAAATTCTGTAATTATGTGGTTATGCTAAAAAACGGGGCTCAGATAGAAGCCTGGAAGGTTCAGATTATAAGGGCAAGGAATAGGGCACGCTCAAGATCAGGATATTACAGTCCACACCACCATTCCACGTCAGGCCCGGTACAGGCCAGTCAATGTGCTTCGGCCCTTTTTTAAGTGTTTTTAAACTATATCATGCCTATTTTTGTTAAAAACAGTAACAAGCCAGAGAAAACTGCCTCTGTCTTAATATCCTAAATAGGTATCTATGTAAAAACAAAAGTTGACATTTTGTGTAAAGACAAAAACCTAGAATCCATTATCATAAGATCAGGAGTGAAGTAAAGATCTATCATCACCACTATTATTTAACACAATGTCAGAAATATTAGCGATATCAATGAGATAAAGAAACGGAAAGAGAACGCGTGGGGAAAGAAGAAACAAAATGATCATTCTTTGCATTTGATGATGAACTAGAGAATCGCTAACTTTAAAGGAAAAAAGTTTCAGCCAAGTAACAGGGTGTGAAATAAACTCACAACAAATCTTCGGCCTTTCTTTCTATTATCAACAAATCCCAAAAAGAGTTAGAAAGTAAAATTATACTAAAAGTAATGAAAGAACACTTTGATTATAATATAATAAGTAAGATAAGTAGGAGTCCACTTACCAAGATGTACATAGGAATCATAGACATACAATTATAAAACAATCTTTATGAAAATGACAACAGATCTAAGTGGAAACATATCTGTTGCTAATGGTTCCCCTATGACAATATAAAAAATGACAATATGCCATAAATAATGTACTCATTCAGTTCCATACAAATCAAATTACTACCTTAGAGAACTAGAAAAGAAACGATAAAATGAAAATGCAAAAACAAAGGGTCAAGACTTTCGTGGGAAAAGCACCGAGGCCAAAGACACAAAACCTAAAAGTGAACTGAAAATAGTAATTTTCAAAACAATTAGTTACTGGTTAAAAAAGAAAAAAGATGACAATCGATAAAAGGAGGCCGCTGCTGGAGCCGGCAGGGCAGTGGCCTGCCCCAGCCTCGCCCCGCCTCCCCATATTCAAATTCCAGAAGACTTCTTTTGTCAACAGCTACAAAGTGGCCGCCAGCTTGCTGAACTTCAATTATCTCTCAGTGAGTACTGTAATAAAATGTCTACCCAATCTGACTTTTATCCAGCCATTGGCGATATCGGCTGTGCACAATTTTCAGAGGATAATCAGTGGTATCGTGCTTCAGTTCTGGCTTATGCTTCTGAAGAGTCTGCTTTAGTTGGCTATGTTGATTATGGAAATTTTGAAATCCTTAAATTGAATAGACTTTGTCCCATGGCACCAAGATTATTGAAATTACCAATGCAGGCCATAAAGTGTATCTTGGCAGGAGTGAAGCCATCATCAGAAATCTGGTCTTTTTGTTTTTTTGTTTTTTTGCGCTTATTTCCCTCCCCGTTTCCCCCCACCCCCCACCCCAGCATGGGCTACACACTGAGGAATACAAGCCTCACTGTCACTTCTGGAGGGTTGTAGCAGGTGTTGATGCTGTCAAATATCACGGAGGCAAACTCTCAAACGGAGAGGACTGTGGTCAGCACAAGCACTGAAGTGTCTCATCGGTCCCCTGGCTCGGGAAACTCTCATGGGGATCTCAATTCAATTGGAGAGCTTGGCCTGGGGAATAATCACCACCCTTTATTAAATTGAAAATTAGCCCTTAATCTCCCTAGCCTCAAACCTTAGAAGGCTAATAAAAAATGACTCTTTGTCCCCAAAACTTTTGCCAATTCCTTTTCGTATTTGGACCACTAAGAAGTTGGTTCTCAATATTAAAAAAACCTTTTTTTTTTTTTTTTTTTGGTCAAAAATCTAGCCTGCAATTGGGGACTGCAAATTCTTTCACAAAAACCTTGCAACACCGGCCTGGGGATCTCTCATCCCTCATTTCTCACACCTCAACATGTGGTGGCCCATTCCTGAGATCCCTGAAGTTTTGGCTGAGGTAAGCCTTTTCATGCTGTCTATTCAATAGCTGGGACACCAAAATGCCTGGGAAGATCTGGGCTGTAGGAGCTTTCTACTCAGCAGACTTCCTTGACTGGCAATGACTAGACTTGGAATTCCTGTGTTTTTTTGCAGAAGTGCCCTTCTGTCATCTGTATGCCTCCCTAGGGATGCCTGAGAGGATGGGGTGCTATCGAATCTGGAAAATCTAAGATTTGTGTCAAGAAATGGAACAAGTCATCTCGGTCTTTTTTCCTAAAGACTCTCCCTAAAACTATCTATTAAACAGAGACAAATTTGGCTTAAAAGATCTCAAAACTAAAAGCTTCAATTAAAACAGAACTGCAGGATGCTGCTAAAATTGACTAGAAGAAAATCAAAATTGGATACCAACCTTTTAAATAACTCCCTCCTTCGTGCTCCTTGTAATATCTGGGTTAGCTTTATGGAGGTCCGTCAGATGGGCCTTGGTCTTTAGTTGGAGAAGTGATGAAGGCAGGAGAGCCGCCAGGAGGATGGATGTCTTATTTCTAGTCCTTCTCGGCCCTAAAATCCCCTATTACAATTATATCATTACAGCATACTGTTCATATGTGAACTAGAGAACCATTACATCACCATGCTAAGTACTATGTATACTAGAGAACCACCATCTCATCATTTCCACTGAGTTACCATTTGTTGTAAGTATCCTTGTTTCAAGTATACTTCTCCAGAGTTCTGGGCCCCTACAACTCCTCTAGGGACACAGGATCCCTCTGAATCCCTCTCAAACTCGCCTCCTTACCAAAGACAGAACCTTCTATCTAACAATATTTCTTTAACTCTATCCCTCTCATCTCCTGAACCAGATCCTGAGACTTCCCTACCCCAGCTCCTCAGTCCTTGTGATACAAGGAGTGGGATCCCTTTTTCTCCTTCTCAGGATCCCGATTCGCCACCTCTACTAGCCTCTGCGCCCTGAGAGAAGCAGTAGATTGTCAGGGAAGGACACTTAAGGTAGAGGCGCCCTTTTCATTGCCAAATCTCTCCCAGACTGAGGAAAATCCTGGCTATTACTCTGAGGTCCTCATCAAGTTCCTTGAGGGGTCTGAGGCCGATGCTCTTCAATTGGATCTTTCCTAGAAAGATGTTAATATTAAACAATCTGCCCAGATATATGGAGGAAGCTGCAGAAGTGAGCCTTGGGGCCTCAAATTCCCGACCCAGCTGTTAGAAACAGCTCTTGGAGTCTTTAATAATAGGGCCTGAACTAGACCTGAATAGGGCAGCAGAAGAAAAAGATTGCAGAGTTAAAGCAAAAAATGGAGAACAATTCCAAATTTTAGCTCCTGTGATATCCAGGAACTATACATAGGAGTTTGTACTTCAGGTGACGTGGACAGGGCCATCTGCCCAAAACTGTCCTTGGAGAAAACTCCCCGGTCCTTGCCCTAAATGTAACCAGGAGGGGCACTGGAGAGGAGACAAGGGACAAAGTCCCCCCACCCCAAAGCCCTGCCCTCCAGCAGGAGTTTGGGGCTTGGTCAAGCTCCCCCTTGCTCTACCGTGACAGCCAAGCCCTGAGTGTCTTCTGATCTGGCCAGTAAGAGCATTAAATTTCTTTTTCATATGGGGACTTTTCTTTCTGTCTTGCTCAGGCGCTCTGGTCTCTTAGAATGGGGAATGAAGGGAAACTTAAGAACTGTTTGGAGACTTTCTTTCTGCCTTGCCAGTTTAGTGACCTGTTATTGAAACACTCATTTCTTAATATTCACTCCTATCCGGCTCCCTTATTGGGGTGTGATTTCATGATGAAATTAGGACCCAATTTTCTCAGAACTCCAGGTTACCTTTTTGTGCTTCTTTCAAAACCCTACCACATTCCCTCTCAAATCTGGGAGAAAATAGATTCCTCTGTCTGGCACCCAGGAATCCCTGGGCAAGCTAAAGATTTTAAACGTCAGTCCCATCTCGATCTGCAGACCCACCCAAGAGGTTTCTTAGATGCAGCCATAAAAACTCTTAATTTTCTGGCGTCTCCTCATCCAAAGCCCACATTGCCTCCCAGGTTGTCAAACATTTGGGCCATAATCTAACTCCCATTTAAGGTCCTTTTCAGGCCAATGATTTTAACACCCTAAAAGCCAAACTGACTTCTGCCCCTGCCCTGGCTCTACCTAATTTAGAAAAGCCTTTCACTCTGTATGTAGATGAAAGGCAGAGCCAGGCCCTGGGGATCTTAACTCAGGCCATTTAACCTGTTCCCAGATCATTTGCCCATTTCTCAAAGAAACTGGATTCAGTTTCCCTAGAACGGCCTTGTTCCTTAGAGCAGTAACTGCGACAGCCCTTCTAACACCTGTTGAAGAAGCCTCAAAACTCACCCTAGGGCACCAGAGCATTTTAGAAGCCAAAGGGCATCGGGGGCTCGATGGTGACAAGCTGTCCACAAACCCAGAGAGGTTTCAGTCACGTTCTGTCATTCACACCAGAAGGGAGATTCACTTCAGGCCAAGGAGAAAGGGCATGCAGCTTTTCAAGCTGCTGCCCACTCACCCCTGACTATGGCACCTTTAATTCCCCAGCTCCCCGATTCTTACACACCTTCACATGGCTCAGAGGAACAAGCCCTTGCAGAATAAAGGGGATACACCCTTGCTCCTTCTGGATGGTTTGAAACACTCTCAGGCCAACTTTTAATCCCAGGCAAGTCGTGGAAACTTATTTTTTTGTCTTCTCCAAGCTGCCCCCTTGGGAAGAAATACACTTTCACCCCTTGTGAAATTCATTTTTACTGGTCACAAGGGGAGAAATGATCGGACAGGCCTGCCAGGCCTACCCAGTTTATGCCCAGGTGAATCCTGAAGGAGCTATTAAAGCTCCCCCTCTCCTGAAGCCTCTTAAAAGAAAAGGCACATACCCAGGGCAAGATTGGCAAATGGGCTCTCTGGCAGAGGTTTCCAGTTGCTTTGTTCTTTGTTGACCCCTTTAAGCTTAGCCCTTTTGCACTTCTGTGTGGGAGGCCCTTCTCTACCACCATTCTTGTAGATGCAGAACAGCCCCTGGTCACCGAGTTTGCCACACAGCTTGGGGCAGTCCAGAAGGCCCTTTCCCAATACACAAAGGATCATCTCCCTAAACCTTCAGATGCTCGTAAGACGGCCTCCCCTGTAAATACAGGGTCATGGTATATGTGAAATTTTGGAAGCCCCAAGGTGCTGACCTGCTGAATGTAGGTGGAAAGGATCATATAAGGTCATTCTAGCTACTCGGACATCAGTCAAACTGGAAGGGTCCCCCAGTCGGACTATTTCTAGGATTGAAAATGCTGCTTCTCTTATCTCTCCTTCAGATAGTTCAGAATATCCCTGTGAACCCATAGAGGACCTGAAGCTACTTTTCCACAGAATCCCTGAAAACACTGGAGAAAGAAGGCTGAAATTGTGTCCTTTCTCTCTCTCTAGTTGTCTTTTTTTTTTTTCTTTCTTTCTTTTTCTTTTGGTCATTTCCCGCTTGAAGGATGAGAACTTTGCTCCTAGCATTTTCCCTGCTAATTTTCTTGATGTCATTCTATGGCCCCTGCCAGTAGTTAACTCCTTCTTAGCCTTTCAGCTAGGGAGCTCCGTAGGCAGTGGGGGCTTTCAGGATTGCGGTATGGGCCATCAGCATGCTCAAGGCAGCCCACAGATGGCACCCGATGCATTATTTGCAAAGGCCCCATTCCCAAATGTCACCATCTCTACCCTGGATACCACCCACTTGTGAGATGTGTTTCTTCCAGGCTCCAAGCTATGGACTTCCAACAACTCGTTCAGTCTAAAGATCATGGGACAATTGCCTGGGACACTCAACAGCCCCTTGATGTTGCTGCAGCCACCTTCAGATCTTGCACTTTCCCCCCTGCCCTGAACCCCCATTGAACACAGGGACAACTCTACAATCCTTGTCAGCTTGAAGCAGCCCCAGAAAATGAGACTTTGTCCCTTTGCCCCAAATGAATTTGAGATGACTGCTTCAGGGGGGAATGATGTAAACGGTGTCCCCCAGATCTTGGGGGGGGGGTGGACCTGGGTTAGAGAAACCCTAAAATCTCAATCCCTCCTGACCTTTGGGAGGAAATCCTCCTGTTCCCAGGGGAAACTCCCATTAGTGTCTGCACCTACAATGCAGTGGGAGTTCTTGGCCTGGGGCATAATCACCACCCTTTATTCTAATTGAAAATTAGCCCTTATTGTCCCTAACCTCAGAACTTAAGAAGGCGAATTAAAAAACACTCTGTCCCCCGAAGCTTTGCTAATTCTTTCTGGGTTTGGCCCCGAGGGAAGCTGTTTCTCAGTGTAATAAATCCATTTTCCGCCACAAACCTGGCCAGCAGATCAGGACTGCGAGTTCTTTCACAAAAACCTGAGACACCAACCTGGGGATCTCTCACCCTCCTTTCTCAACAACAGGAATTATCCAAAAGTCTTCCTTTGAGAAAGAAACACATACTCACATTTTTGCCGCTAATTTTGCTTAGTAGAAATGTTGGAACTTTACAAGCTGCTGACTCGTTAGAGGCGATAGATGATCGATCCGATCTCACAAGAAGGAGTTTTGGGCCAGAACCTGAAACAAGGGACTGAGTAGAAGGAATTCATTCAATGCTGGTGCTTGTTGCCCCTTTACTCACTGGAGTTCACACGTTTGGGAAATTTCAGGGTTTAGTGTGAGATCTCTGAATTCCCACCTCCCTCGAAGCTCTTAGGGCCAGAGAGCATTCTGGGAGAAACCCATAGCCCAAAAGGCCGCGTGGCCGCAGGGGGCAGAACTTGGCATCCCACGTGGTTCCCTTCACGTGCTTTCCCGGAACCGGAAGTCGGGGCTCTAGCGCTCTCCCCCTGCCGGGAATCCTGCCATCGCCGCAGAGTCGCCCCAGAGGAGGCGCTGCTGAAGGCGCCGCTTGTGGTGCGGAAGCCTGTAAGGGCCGCTCTAGCATCGTGGGAACCGCCCCGGTCCGTGCTCCCTTCGCTCTTCTCGCCTAGACCTTGGAGCCGCCTCCCGAAGACCTTCCCCCCGCACCTCCCCGCTTTGGTTCCTCCCTGCGGGCCCCCCTTCCCGGGCTTCCCGCTCCCCCCCCAGAGCCGCTCCCTCCGGAGCCCGAGTGACCCCTCTCCTCCCAGGCCCCTCCGGGCTCGGTGTCGGGGCAGTCACAGGGATGAGACCCTCCTTCCTGCCCCTTTATCGCTCCCTCTCCAGGTGAGGCTCCGAGGAGGAGAAATGGCCGCCAGGCTCCGTCCCCCCTGACTCTTCCTCGGTAAGTGGGGGCTCCCCCTTCAGAGGTCCTGGGGCCGGGGCTCTTTTGGGACCCACGACCTTGGGATCTGGCGCCCAGTCCCGCCAGTCAGCGGCGCGTCAGCCAACACCCTGCCCGCCCTGCATGCGGGACCCAAAGGGGAGGGGTCCCTGTGGGGAGTCACGGAAAGGTGCAGGGGTCTGGCTTTCCTCAGGGGCGGAACATTCGTTTAAACTCCCCTCTGTTCCTGCCATTTTCTCCCTTGTTTCCCCCCCACCCCCGCCAGTCCGTCTCCTCCCGCGGGACTCCTTTTTCGGGGCAGCTACCGCAGAAAAGCTTCCGCGAGACTCCTTTTTCGGGACAGCTACCGCAGAAAAGCTTCCGCGGGACTCCTTTCCCATCCCCTTATTCCGGACCTTCCCGCTGCTAATTATTCCTCCCCCTTCCCTCCGTCTCCCATCTATGCGGGCCTGTGTGTGCGCATGTGTGCGTGTAGTTCACGCTTAGCACCGAGCCCGGCCCTGGCGGACTGACCCCTCTTTGTATAATCCCGCAGGGCCTCGGGGTCAGAAAAGCGGCTGGATCCGGGAGGACCCTGGCGGCCCGAGTGACAAAGGCCGCTTTTCCTCCTGCGCTGGAATCACGTCATGTTGTTAAACCGCATTTGGGGGCAATTGTTCCAATTCATGGTCAGTTGATTGATTAGTAAGGTTTGAGCGATTTTTCATTTGACTTTTAAATTTGTGTTTCTTTTCCCATTTGGATTTTTCTCTTTATATTCTTGGACCATTTATCCGTTATAGGCAGACAGTTTCTCTGACAAATTTTTAATCTTTCCTTGTGAATTTAGTAATGCTCTATGCCTTACCTCTGATGGTAACTATGTGAGTATGAGCCTTATCAGTGACTCTTTCTCAACCTTCGGTAAGTAAAACTCTAAAATTCTAGATGAGTTGCAGCCAGTATTGGTGGAGGAAAGTAGTTTTCATACTTAATGAAATCAAAGGCCTTTGATAGAGTGATTTTATATATTTAATACTTGAAATTCTTCTTATATGTGTCATCAACACCTGTGTAGAATATTTGTATGTAAGATACGAATCTTTGTGTCAGGGAGAAGTCTGGGGACATTAAGGGGACGTTTCATTTCCCAAAGGCATTTCAGCCTTTTCTCCTTTTCAGTTATTAGAACAACTTATTACCCTTTTGCAGTGTCCATCCTTCTAAGATTTGAATAAATATAAAAGGTCACAAAAACTAGTTTAAAATTTATTTTTTTTTATTTTAGCTTTTTATTTACAAAACATATACATGGGTAATTGTTCAACTTTGACCCTTGCAAAACCTTCTGTTCCACCTTTGCCTCTCCTTCCTCCCACTCCCTCCCCTATATGGCAGGTAGTCCCATACATGTCAAATATGTTAAAGTATATGTTAAAACCAATATATGTATACATAGTTATACAAAAACTGTAGTTCTAAGCTTTAAAATTGCACTGTGGGATGAATTCTGAATGTTGCCCAAGTGCTGCATGTTAGGGTGTGGACACTAGGCATTTTTTATCTACACATTCTTCCCTGCGTGGATCTAGGCCAGACTCTTTTAAGTGATTCAGATTCTCATCCAAGAGTTCCTCCAGTGTTCTAGGACTTGAAGACATGAACATATGTGGAAAAATGTATGTCTGGAGCATTTCACTGTTTATGAAACCCCCCAACTTGTTCTTTGCTGCCACAAGAGTAACAAACCCATTGAATAAGCATTAGTTTACCTCTTCTGCATGCCCTGCCCTGATACTTAATTTCAGAATTGGAAGGGACTTTGGCAAACATCTATGCTAATGCATACGAGAGAGGAGACCTCACCTTAACATGCCTGACAAGTAGCCACTTCTCTAATAATATTTTCTGAATAAATACATATTTACTAGTTTTCTAATTAAAAAAAAGACTTGCATTATATCCTTCAAGGAATCTTGCACCATTTAAACCGTTATTATTATCAATCTATTTTATTTTTACTTCACAATTATTTCTAAATATACCTCTTCCTACTCCCCTATTAAACAAGCTTTTCCTTATAAGGTTAAAAAAGAAGAAAAAAAAGAAACGAATTGAAAACTAACAAATTGTCACCTCTTTATTTAATATACGTATACATTGTTCCATACTGGGAATCTTCCACTTCTGCCATGAAGGGAGGGAGGTACATGTTCTCAGCTCTACTCTGGGACCATCCTTTGTCCTTATAATTACATATTATGTTGTATTTTTGTTGTCATCGTATATTTTGTTTACTCTTCTTATTTCCCTTTAATACTTCACCTAAGTCTTTCCTTGCTTCGCTAAACTCTTCATATTTGTCATTTTTTAAAGTGAGGTAATATTGTGTTAGAGGAATGTATCTTAGACATTCTCCAATAGAACCTGTTGATTTTTTTAATCAGAAAAGTGCTGGTATGAATGATTTGATGAATGTGAGAGTTTCTTTTCTATCTTAGACTTTCTTGTAGTGTTGGTATAGAAGCTTATTTTAAAGTGTAAAAGCTCATTATAGTACACAAAGCTAATGTGTCCTATGTTGTATATTTTATTATTTGATCATCTTTATTGATTGAGGCGATAGGAGATATGATTAAGTGTAATGCAGCAGGAAATGGAATATTTACATTTTTATCTCTTTCAGGTTGGGACAGGAGGTCTGAAATCAAACAGACAATTCCAGACAGTTGGAAGATAGACCTCATTTGACATCAGATTATCCATACTGTGAAAGATCTTAAGAACGTAATGACTATGGGAAGACTTTCTGCCTGACTACAGCTCTTATCTAAGGGATGTGTCGAGGGTTAGGATTGACTACCTATCAATTACAACCATTAAATGACACTTTAAGGAGAGACACTGTTTTAAACTCACCACGCCAGCTTACAAAAAAAGCTCACAAGTCTTTCAGAGAACTTGAACTGACTTTATCCAATGTGGTTGAATGTCATTCAAAAACCCTTGGAAATATCCGTTTTTGCTACACAAGAGGCACCCACAGCAGTCCTTCATCAAGCAGACAGTGTGTGATAGAATGGGTGAACCTCCCAACACAACCAGAACAAACTCTTAATCTTTACGCAGTGCCTATGGCTAGAATTTTATTAAAAGCCATTGAGCGAGCAGTACAATTAACTGGGATAAGATATACACCATTTATACTAATGCACAAATTAATGTATGCTGTGAAACCATCCCAGAGTGGCAAATTTTATTAGCTATTTGGAGCCAGCTATGGCTCCAAATTTTACACACGGGACTCCATTAAAGAGAACCAGACTATTACATAATTGACAGTGGATTCTTGAAGAAAAGGTTTTTAAAGGTCCTCTTAAAGGACCAACTCTCTTTACACATGCATCCAAACGGAATATTTGTGCTGTATACTCTTGTGACTTAACTGTAAAGAGAGTACTCAGAATTCCTTTTCAGTCCACTCAGCAGAATGAATTGTATGCGATCATTCTAGCTCTTACTTATTATCCAGGAGGGATAATAGACTATCTGATTTAGCCTGTTCAGTAGGTGTGGTACAAAAAATTGCCATAGCCCAAATAAAATTTGTAACCTCTAATATATATCAGCTCTTTTAGGAACTTCAAGAGCAAGTGAGAAAGCATCCAGGTAAGATTGATATCTTGCAGGTCCACACACACAGTGGACAGGCAACCCTAGAGAACTTGTAAATCTAGCTCTTCATACTACTAATTGATGTTTGACAAGGTGCATTGGCTGTGGCAGGCAGGTTTTATAACCCACCAGAAGGGCAGTGTCCAGTGCGAGCCTCTCCATTATCTTTAATCGCCAGGTGATGTGGAGAGGCCCAGAAAGTGGTGAATGGAAGGGACCCGATATGTTAACTGCTTGGGGGAAAGGGTTTGTTTGTATCTCCACAAATGGAGAAGGAATCAGATGGGTGCCAATGAGCCATATTCACCTTGTCCCTCAGAAAGAGATGGAGCACACTTTGAAAGGCAGCCCAAGAATCTCATTCTAAATATCATCAAGCTGCTCGAGCTTTACGCTTATAATTTGGAATAACAAGAGAGGAAAGTAGGAGCATAGTAAAAACCTGTACACCTTGCTTTCCCTTCCATGCTCCTACACTGCCTCCAGAGAAGAACCCTTGTGGTTTGAGACCCATTGAAATGTGGCAAATGGATTTGACCCATTATAAATCTTTTGGTCGTATGTCTTTTTTCCATGTTGTGGTAGACACCTTTTCAGGATTCACTTTTACAATATCAGCAGCAAAAGAGACAGCCTGAGTGGTCACTGAATTCCTTATACAAGCATTTGCAATTATGGGTGCGCCACAAGCAAGGAAAACAGACAATGGACCTGCATATACTTCTAAACATTTTGCACACTTTTGTGCACAGTGTAAGATTTTACACACCACTAGCATACCTTTTAATCCTCAAGTACAGGAAATAGTAGAGAAGAGAAACAGAGACATTAAGATACTCCTCTGAAAACAAAAGTAAGGGAAGCCACAGACAACCCTAGAGAACTTGTAAATCTAGCTCTTTATACTATTTCTTGGTGTTTGACAAGGTGCATTGGCTCTGGCAGGCAGGTTTTATAACCCACCGGAAGGGCAGTGTCCAGTGCGAGCCTCTCCATTATCTTTAATCGCCAGGTGATGTGGAGAGGCCCAGAAAGTGGTGAATGGAAGGGACCCGATATGTTAACTGCTTGGGGGAAAGGGTTTGCTTGTATCTCCACAAATGGAGAAGGAATCAGATGGGTGCCAATGAGCCATATTCACCTTGTCCATCAGAAAGAGATGGGGCACACCTTGAAAGGCAGCCCAAGAAACTCATTCTAAATATCAGGCTGCTCGAGCTTTATGCTTACAATTTGTAATAACAAGAGAGGAAGGTAGGAGCATAGTAAAACCTGTACACCTTGCCTTCCCTTCCACACTCCTACACTGCCTCCAGAGAAGAACCCTTGTGGTTTGAGACCCATTGAAATGTGGCAAATGGATTTGACCCATTATAACTTTTGGTCGTATGTCTTTTTTCCATGTTGTGGTAGACACCTTTTCAGGATTCACTTTTACAATATCAGCAGCAAAAGAGACAGCCTGAGTGGTCACTGAATTCCTTATATAAGCATTTGCAATTATGGGTGTGCCACAAGCAAGGAAAACAGACAATGGACCTGCATATGCTTCTAAACATTTGGCACACTTTTGTGCACAGTGTAAGATTTTACACACCACTAGCATACCTTTTAATCCTCAATACAGGCAATAGTAGAGAAGAGAAACAGAGACATTAAGGTGCTCCTCCAAAAACAAAAGAAAGGGGGAGCCACAGGCAACCCTAGAGAACTTGTAAATCTAGCTCTTTATACTATTTCTTGATGTTTGACAAGGTGCATTGGCTCTGGCAGGCAGGTTTTATAACCCACGGGAAGGGCAGTGTCCAGTGCAAGCCTCTCCATTATCTTTAATCGCCAGGTGATGTGGAGAGGCCCAGAAAGTGGTGAATGGACGGGACCAGATATGGGGGGAGAGTTTCCTTGTATCTCTACAAATGGAGAAGGAATGAGATGGGTGCCAATGAGCCATATTCACCTTGTCCATCAGAGAGATGGTATTTTGAATGGTAATTCAAAGGCAGACAGCCTTCTAACCATGTTGGTCAATACTCCTTTATTTCAGGCAGCCCAAGAATCTCATTCTGAATATCATCAGGCTGCTTGAGCTTTACGCTTACAATTTGGAATAACAAGAGAGGAGGGTAGGAGCATAGTAAAAACCTGTACACCTTGCCTTCCCTTCCACGCTCCTACACTGCCTCCAGAGAAGAACCCTTGTGGTTTGAGACCCATTGAAATGTGGCAAATGGATTTGACCCATTATAAATCTTTTGGTCCTCTGTCTTTTTTCCATGTTGTGGTAGACACCTTTTCAGGATTCACTTTTACAATACCAGCAGCAAAAGAGACAGCCTGAGTGATCACTGAATTCCTTATACAAGCATTTGCAATTATGGGTGCGCCACAAGCAAGGAAAACAGACAATGGACCTGCATATACTTCTAAACATTTTGCACACTTTTGTGCACAGTGTAAGATTTTACACACCACTAGCATACCTTTTAATCCTCAACTACAGGCAATAGTAGAGAAGAGAAACAGAGACATTAAGATGCTCCTCTGAAAACAAAAGTAAGGGGGAGCCACAGACAACCCTAGAGAACTTGTAAATCTAGCTCTTTATACTATTTCTTGATTTTTGACAAGGTGCATTGGCTCTGGCAGGCAGGTTTTATAACCCACCGGAAGGGCAGTGTCCAGTGCGAGCCTCTCCATTATCTTTAATCGCCAGGTGATGTGGAGAGGCCCAGAAAGTGGTGAATGGAAGGGACCCGATATGTTAACTGCTTGGGGGAGAGGGTTTGCTTGTATCTCCACAAATGGAGAAGGAATCAGATGGGTGCCAATGAGCCATATTCACCTTGTCCATCAGAAAGAGATGGGGCACACTTTGAAAGGCAGCCCAAGAATCTCATTCTAAATATCATCAGGCTGCTCGAGCTTTACGCTTATAATTTGGAATAACAAGAGAGGAAGGTAGGAGCATAGTAAAAACCTGTACACCTTGCTTTCCCTTCCATGCTCCTACACTGCCTCCAGAGAAGAACCCTTGTGGTTTGAGACCCATTGAAATGTGGCAAATGGATTTGACCCATTATAAATCTTTTGGTCCTCTGTCTTTTTTCCATGTTGTGGTAGACACCTTTTCAGGATTCACTTTTACAATACCAGCAGCAAAAGAGACAGCCTGAGTGATCACTGAATTCCTTATACAAGCATTTGCAATTATGGGTGCGCCACAAGCAAGGAAAACAGACAATGGACCTGCATATTCTTCTGAACATTTTGCACACTTTTGTGTACAGTGTAAGATTTTACACACCACTAGCATACCTTTTAATCCTCAAGTACAGGCAATAGTAGAGAAGAGAAACAGAGACATTAAGATGCTCCTCTGAAAACAAAAGTAAGGGGGAGCCACAGGCAACCCTAGAGAACTTGTAAATCTAGCTCTTTATATTATTTCTTGATGTTTGACAAGGTGCATTGGCTGTGGCAGGCAGATTTTATAACCCACCGGAAGGGCAGTGTCCAGTGCGAGCCTCTCCATTATCTTTAATCGCCAGGTGATGTGGAGAGGCTCAGAAAGTGGTGAATGGAAGGGACCGGATAGATAAACTGCTTGGGGGAGAGGGTTTGCTGTTATCTCCACAAATGGAGAAGGAATCAGATGGGTGCCAATGAGCCATATTCACCTTGTCCATCAGAGAGAGATGGAGCACACCTTGGAAGGAAGAAGACCCAAGAAAGATCTGGTCGTTCCATTGCTGACTGTGCTCACCACTGAATGAGCATGGCAGTTATGGCGTTTGACTCATGGACATCAACAATTGTAGAACTTCAAAACCCTCAGGAATCATTGGATTCTCTGAGATATGATAAGCCTGTTGCAGGACTTCAAAAACTTGTGGGAATCATTGGATCCCATGACATGTGAAGCAATGCACAATAGATTGATTTTGGACTATCTCTTGGCTGCTGAAGAAGGTGTATGTGTGACTGTTGTTTACATACCCTTCTTCTAGGACTTCTGGACATCTTTTACAACACTATGGTGATTCATATTGTTTGTTATATCACTACTTGCATGTACAATTGACGTTTGTTGTACCACATTGAGCCTGCAGTGGTTGTGCGGAGAGTCATCACTACTAGCTTGTGCAATATTGATATGTGCTTGTGTAATACCTCCCATGCTGATGGGTTTGTGCATACCTGTTTCTAATAAAACCCTTCAGCCCAGAAACCTGTTCGCAATCCCCACTTCTCTTTGGTGTTTTTCACTTCCCTTCCTGAGAAGTCAGGGAGCGTAATCACCTCCTTTTTGGTGTTTTCCCTTCCTTTCCTGAGAAGTCAGAGATGGCATGACTACCTGTGTTCTAAAACAAAAGAAAGCAGGAGATGTAGAGGGCTGAAACTCTTGACTCAATGCACTGAGGTCAGGACAGCCGAGCACTTGAGGTTAACTACCAATTGGACAATACTCTATGGGCATATGCTTGGAAAATGGTCCTTACCACTATCCTGTGCTGGCTCGATGATTGGTGTATACAGAGAATTGTAGGAGGGACTGGGGGTGGAGTAAGACGAGCAAGAGTCACTTTGGCTGTAGACAAGGAAAAAGGAAGGTTGCAGAGATCCTGCTTCCAACCCCTTCACTTCTACCCCTAAAGACCAAGAATAAAGACTAAGGACTTTTGCTTATCCTGACTCTGGCTGATTCTAAGGGTGCTAACACGGTTATTACAATAAACCTGAACAATGCACACAGTGTAGGAAAACCTTCTTTCAGATGAAGGAACTTGTTTGATCCCAGAGAATTTACACCAGAGAAACCTTATGCATGCACACAGATTGTGGGAAGGCCTTATTTGAAAAAGCAAACAAAAAACTTATGCAACACTAATGGATTCATAGTGGAGAAAAACCTTATATATAGGTAGAATGTAGAACATCCTTCCTCTGAAAAACGCATCTTCTTGTATATCACAGAGTTCATACTGGAGAGAAACCTCCTCAGTTTAGTGAATGTGGAAAGGCTTTCTGCTTGAACACAGCTCTTAAACTGTACATCAAAGAGTTCACGTGAGAGGAAAACATGAATTAATCAGGGAAATCCTCCATTAGAAGGACCCATCTTAATACAGAGAGTTCACAATGGAGAGGAGCTTTATAAATGTGAAAAGTCCCTTCACGGGAGCCCACATGTTACCAAACACCAGAAAATTCCCGCAACAGTTTTACAAATAATAGGGTGGGTAAAGCTTTCCCTTAGAAGTATAGTTTTTATGTTTATATTAAAATGTTCATATTGGAGAGAAATCTTGAATGTATAATGAATGCAGGAATTTGACATCTTCTAATACTAATAAAGTCTTCTGAAGATTATGAATTTCAGCAGGGTTTTAAGCATTGCATACACTTAGCTAAAATTAGTAAAACTCACAGTAAAATGAAAACTCGGAGGCAAATCCCAAATTTTCCATAGTGGTTACTCTATAGTGCTTTTGTTTACTCAAGTCCTCAAGCACCTCTCTTCCCTACTTTGCATGCTTATTTCAGGTGGCAAGTTATTCTCTTAACAATCTTGAGAAATCCCCAAGTGCTTCAAAAATTTTGGTGAATCCTGAAAGTGCTTCCTCAATTTCTCTATAAGTTCAGAATCACCATCTCTTCTCTTTACCCTTTTTATCATATAGGAAGATGTTTCAACACTAAATCAAGGTAGGAAGGGATCTCGGGAGTCACTATTTTTTTAAGATTGAGGACATAGGGCCAAAAGCTTATGTCTACTATTATCAAAAACAAAAAAAACAAAAAAAATTCATGGCATTATAGGATGATGGTTGAAATTCTTGTGTGTGTTTGTGTGTGTTGCAAGGCAATCCAGGGTTAAGTGTCTTGCCTATGGTCACACAACTAGGAAATGTCAAGTGTCTGAAGGTGAATGTGAACTCATGTCCTCCTGACTCCATGGTTGGTGATCTATCTACTATACCACATAACTGTCCCGATTTTTTTTAAAGGCAGTATGGGTGTCATTTATTCAAAAGAACATTTTAAAACTAAATAGTCAAAAGCTTCACAGAGTCTTGGAAGCCATTATCACAACTTTCTAAAAAGTCTCTCGACAAGCGGTGTCATTGTCCCATGACTGAACGTATCCAAGTAGCCCTGAGCCAGCATCCCAGTGAGCAGACATGGCTGGTCCCCTTTCCTTCTTGTATGGCAGAAATCGGAGAGTGGAACCTGAGGGCAAAGGAGATTTGAGGCCCATCCCTTGATAGTTACGCCAGTTAAAGAATATTTTGATGAATCTTTGAGGTAGATGGTTTTTACATCGACTTTTCCAAGGTTACACAATAAGTGATGAGTCGGAGTTCAACCCCAGGTCCTCTGACAGTCTGGCCTTTCCACGGTACCATCCAGTCCCTTCTCTTTGGTAAGTCTTCATTCTCTGCCTGTGCCTTTATTAAATTTCTCCCTTGTGCTATAGCCCTTATTCTAGCCCTATTCCCTGTCGCATGCGTTTTCAGTCTTTCTCCACTGGCTCCTTACCAGCTGCATATAGACATGTTTTTGTCTTGTTACAGGATGTCCTAGCTCTGCCTTCCTTGGCTAACAAATGATTATTTCTACCTTTTTGAATGGGAGGAAGCAGTAGAAAAGCTCATTGCTCCCCCATGTATCTCCTGGCAGCAGAGGAATATTTGGGGTGTGTGTGGCAGGAGCAACAGAGTTTGACTTCTCTTGTCAGTCTTGAGGTTTTATCTGGAATTCCTACTGGCAAGCTGGTGACGGGAGGTAACAGGAGGCTGAGGGGAAGGCATGGGATTGGGTTAACCCTTTGGGTCTTAGCAGGTGATTAGAAGCATGCGACAGTTTGACCAAAAGCAGGAGGTGGGGCTGCTCTAGTTTGCCAGTTGGTCTTCATTTCTTCTCCCTTCTCCAGGAAGCAAGAACCTGATAACTTCCCTTTTTCCTTTTTTACTTGCAAGGTCAATGAGCACACGTAGCTACTGCTCCTCTCGTCTGAGTTGAGTAGAGATGTTTCTCCTTTTCCTTATTTTCTTTTCCTCTGCTTCACACCTGCCCAGATTCCTCCTCCCTCCTGCTCCCATTATGAATCCTCTGTCACTCCTGGAACCATGATCAGTTAAATCAACTCTGCCATTGCTCTGGCGTAGAGGTCAGTCTGCTCCATTCTGCCCCCATTTACTCCTCTGTAACCAAAGTGCACCACTGTGGCTCCTCCTCCACTATGTTTTATTTCAATATTCCCATTGGAATGTAAACCTATTAAGGGAAGGGTTTCTTTTGTTTTCTATAGATATATATATCTCCAGTGCTTAGTAGAGGGTTTGGCATACATTTGGTGTTTAATAAATGCTTTTTCATTCATTTCCCTTATTTCCTCAAGGTAAAAATTCCCCAAGGTCTGACATCTGGCTCCTGACTATTCCATACTTTATGTTGAGACTTCCCCCCATGAAGGTAACTTTAGATATTAATGAAAAATTTGCACAGAGAGCCAGGATTGAAGAAGAAATCAAGAAAAAGGACTCCGGGAACAGCTGGATGATGTCTTAGTTGTATCCCAAACCTTTCCAACTTCAGACACGTGCACATGTGTGTGCACACATATTATTGATGCCCTTTTTTTGCACTAGACATTTCTCAAAATACTACACAGTGAATCCTCTTAGCAAAAATGCTGTGCTAAAAATGAATGCTTCTGACAGTATATTCAGCATCCTTCATCTGCAAGCTCTCTCCACCTGTCATCTAAGGGGAAGAAAATGAGTGTGTTTTGTTGTTTTCTCCAAGTTTTGCCATTTTAAAATCTATCAAAAGTATTTTATCTCAGGAAATACAGATGACATTGTTAGGCTTTGAAGTGAAGCTTCAGATTAGACTCAGTCATTATTTACAGGAAGTGTTCTATCTCCCAGAAGTCCAACTGGCTACAAAAGTAGGGAGCAGTTAGGATGATCTTTGCCTGAACAGAGGAAATTATACACAAGTATAGTTCTAGTGACCAGAAAGTAGAATGGGCAAATCCCAGATTATACAAACATATGCCAGGGATATTCTAGTGATGAGAAATGGTGGATGCAGGACATCCTGGACCATTGAGCTACATTAGGAAGGAGTGAGGGGGGAGCCACATTTGTGGACACAATGGTAGGGAATCCTCTACTGAATACTCTATATTCTAGAGGAAGAAATTTTATGCTTTTCTTATATTGCAAGCTTATTCCTCATTGCTGCTAGATGGAACTAAGTGGACCATTCATATACTTATTCATCTACATCATTCCTTAACCTCTAGTATCCATGATAACGGAGGAACAAATCTCAGAGGTTCACTTCTCACTTTCCAGCTTCTTACTTCAGAGGTGTTGGAAATTCCTATTGAAACTCTTGCTGATGCATTGGCTGTGCTTCTGTAAGATATAATCTTAGAGAATTGCCTGGGACGCTGAATGTATAACTGTCTTGTCCATATTTACCAACCAATATGCGAGAGGCAAGCATTGAATCCATGTCTTCCAAGACTAATTCTCTGTCCCCTGCACCAAAAAGAATATATTTTTTAAAGTTATCAGTTAAAAGTTGAATCCTCAAATGCCCCAAGCTTCAGGGGTTTTGTGCGGCTGTTTTCAAAGATGATCCTGGGGACCTGTAAATTGTCATTCTTCCAATGTGTCAATGATCTAAAAAGAAGTGTGTTTGAGTAATCACAAGCACTTTTCTGCCTTATAACTGTGAGAAGATTGCCAGCTGCAATGTGACTGTAAGTTCTAGTGTGCTAAAACAAAAGAGACCTCCTTCTGACCAGTTCCATCATTTTACTATTTGTGGGCTTCAGCCTCCAGAAGCTGTTTCTTTTGCCTTAACCGCCACCATTTGCTTGTTTCCCAAGGACCTTTCACTCTAATGAGACTAACCTTTCCTGCCAACTTTTCAAGTCATCTTTGGGGTCTTTGGGCTGAGAGGTCTTGAAACTACGAATGCAATTACTGATTCAGAGGCCTTGTTCCTTGTTTGCTGGCATTGGGCTAGAACTGTGGCTGTGCTGGCTTGATCTGGGCCATCACTGCACTCGATCTCACCCTGCTAGAACAGATCTTTCCTGCTGACTCTCCAAGTTGTCTTTGGCTGGAAAATTGTTCTTCTCCATCTTTTTGTGAGTTCTGACACTAAAATGTATTTGAAGTCATTATTAGAGGAATTTGAAGGATTTCGGGGGGCAGGGGGGAAGAGCTTGAATGAGTCCCTGTCTTTACTCTGCCATTGTGGCTATACCTCCAAGAATTTTTGTGGAGCAGTCTAACACTTCCAGTTCTGGGAACAATAGATTTGAATAAGCTTCCTTATTAATGTGTTATAGTCATATTTGTAAATTAAAGTGATGTTTCAACCCTCCTTAGTATATTGGGCATTCTTTCTGCCTAATTTGTAAAATTCCACTTCTATAGATAGGCTGGTTCCCCATAATGCAATTGACTATTGCTATTTTGAGGCTGCTACTATTGACTTTGGAGGACATTGCTACTAATACAATCGGTGAAATGTGGGAACTCCAGATTTTCAGAATATCTGAACCTCTCAGTTTTATCCCTTGGATAACAGTGGAATGGAATATTAAGAATTATGTGGAAACTCTCCCATTTCCCATAGCTAGTGTCAAATCCCATTAAGGATTCTTTTACCACTGGACTCAACCACAATTTAATGGCTGAACTCCTGGAACTTTGCTGTGCTAGCCATAACTGCACAGGATGTGACATTGTGTTTAAACAATCTCAAGGTATCATCTTTATAGATATTCTGGTTTTAGTCATTCATGCAAAGACCCAGTGATTTTTTAAAAGTGATTAAGGCATTATTCATGAGAGTTTTCATTTATTTATTCATTTATTCAACAAAAATATATTAACTTTTTGTAATTAATTGGGGAATTAGAGGATATTCCTTATTCTCTCGAGTATATATGAATTCCAACTGCTATTTTCCCTACTAATTTCTGAAATATTTTTACATAGGCTGCAAATACTTTGATGATTCTCACCTAAAATCCATGAAGTTGTTTTTATTTTCATCTGTTATTCTTGTTTTTTCATAAACTCAAACCACCACTGAATTCTTTGTTTTTTATTGATACGTTATCTGTGGGGATATATCTTTTGACATATAAAGGAAGGAATAAAATTTTATTGTGTATAATATGTGGTAGGTAGTATGCTAATTTGGGACATACATACAAAAAAAGTTATACCGTTCATGTTCTTAAGGGATTTATATTTTGCCCAAGGAAGATCAAATATGAGAAGTTCAGGGAGATGTTTGATTTGGCAAGACCCAACGAAAGTGACTAATAATATGAGATTGTTAATGTGCTCGTCCATAGGTGGAAAGATGCTCATCTGATTAGTGTTTCCAGAGATAAAGTTAGCCAATTAACTTTGGTTTTGAATTTAGCATAAGTATAACTTGTAATTCAGTATGACATATCTCTGAGCTAAATATGGACAAATTCTCAATAATCACGAGTTATGTACACCAGAATGGAGCATGTAGGGATTAGTTTGAGGCAGAAGATAGAACAAGAAGGCATAACATATATCTGAGTGTGTGTGCGGACCAGATATGCATCTTTATCCAATACCATCACCAAAAACTACACAAGAGGGAGGATTCTGGAGTAGATCAGCAAATTTCAAGTTCTCCAGATTTCTCCCCCAAATAGAACAAATCTGTACCTAAGGAAAAACATAGATTGTGGAAAATCAAGAAGACTTAGGGAAGAACAGGGGTCCTGCTGACATAACCCAAAAAGATCTAAAATAATCCCCAGGCTGGGATTCATCAGTGTGAAGTGCAAATATCTCCAGGCTACCTTCATAGAAACATTAAGTGGGGAACTCTGGGAATAGCTGGGTTTGTCTGAGCCTTAGCAGAAACCAAAGAAAGTTTCATCTATCTGATAGCTTGAGAAGTTGGGGGTCTGAATTCTAGAGGGCATAAGGTCATCCCATTCCTGGGGAGTTATTCTATGCCTAAGGGAAAGGGTATTCCCTTTTTGATCCAGCCAGTCTCTTCTCACAATGGCTCAATCAAGGCAGACAGCTCTCAGACCTGCCATGTGAGGTATGGTAAATACTCCTCTCCTCCAGAAGCATGTGGACCCCCTTCTCTGAACCCAATTTCTATGGAGCAGAAACAGGGAGACCAGAAGCCTGGCCTTTCTCCTAAGATAAGGTTAAGATCCTTCAGTCCCAGACATTCTGTATAACCCTGAGCCTGGTTTTCCCCTCTGCTTTCATTTACTAGACTCTGGGACAAAAATAATTTCCCATCCATTCAGCCACAGCTTTCCTGCAACTGCTTGCAGCTCTCAACAATTCTTCTGGTGGTTTGCCCTTTGTTTACTAAGCATAGTGAGGGTATCCCATGACTGCCCTCAGCTCTCCTTGAGCTCTTCTCTGTACCTCTTCATGTTCTCATCCATTCTGTCCTGAGGGACCTCAAAGATGTCCATTTTGCCTTGCCTAGGACTTCAGCTGGTGAGAAGATGGGCCATCAATGCTGGGGCAGAGATTCAGGAGTCTATCTACTGACCCTCCCAGGAGCCTTCAAGGGGTCTCGGCTCACCAGAGATGACTGTTGATCTGAGGATGGAGAATCAGCATCATTCGCATTGAATCACAGGGTCTCCCAGTCCCTAAGGACCTGCCCAGAACTATGTAGTGTGTGTGAACCTCTAGCAAGTGTTCCTTCCCAGCCCCATCTATGGAGCAGACTAAGAGCTGTACAGCTGGGGATCCCACCTATCCTGGGATCAGGTCTGACCATGGGCAAAAGGAAGGAATTGGAAAATGAAGGAAGGGGTGAGGAGGGTATATCTATAAATTTCCCACTCTATGGGGCCTAGACAAGGTATGAGAGAGAGTTGGGAGGCCTAGGCCCAGGCATATAACCTAAGGAAGCCAAGTTCTTGGGGTGTCTTTGGAAAAGACTGTGCTTCATGACCCGATATGAGGTCTTATAACTAAGTTTGAAGGTAGCAAAATTATGATTTATGATATTTTAATAGTATACATACTTTATATAGCTATATACCTAGGGACATGGAAAAATTTCTTGGATGAAAAGGGATACTGATGGAAAAAGTTTTAAGAAACTACCATATATTATGAAGCTATAACAATACTAAACCTATATACATCAAATACAACAGCATCTAAATTGTTAAAAGAAATATTAAGTGAATTACAAATGTTATGTGAAGAGAAGATAGATAATAGTACTATAAAAATGGAAGACATTCTCAGAATTAAATAAATCTAACAAATGTAAATAAACAAATAAGTCAAGGAAGTGAATAAAATTTTAGATAATCTAGATATGATAAATATCTAGAGAGAAACGAATGAGAATAGAAAGAAATACATTCATTTTTCTCAACTGTTTATAGAATCTTTACAAAAATTGATCATGTGAAAATTTTATAGTCAAAAACTGAAAAGCAGAAATATTAAAAGTATTCTTTTCAATCTCAATGCAATGAAAAATATATTTAATAATGAACCAAGTAAACATAGATTAGAAACTAATTGAAGATTAAGTAATCACATCTTAAAAGAATGAATAGACAAATCATACAAATAATAATTTCATTACAGAGAATGAAAATAATGTAACAACATATCTGTGGGATGCAATATAAACAGCGTTCTGAGGAAAATTTATGTCTCTGAATTTTTACATCAATAAAAGAAAAAGAAGAGCAATAATTATCTATGCAATTAGGAAAAACTAGAAAAAGAGCAAAATAGAAATCCTCAATTAAACCCTAACTTGAAAATCCTAAAAATTAAAGGATGAATAAAACTGAGTGTAAAAAGTAAAACATTTAATTAAGTGATAAAATTAGAAGTCGTTTTTTTTTTAATATATACATAAACCACTGGTTAATTTGATTTTTAAAAGGGAAAAGACAATCAAATCACTAGTATCAAAATTGAAAAGAATGAATATTAATGGGAATGAAATTAAAGTAATTATAGACTTATTTTGCCCAATTATGTTTCAATAAATTTAAATTTGAGTAAAATGAAAACAATTATTTACAAAGATATAACCAGAAGAGAAAATAGAATATCTAAATAGAATTTTTTTATTATTTTTTAAATTTTATTTATTTAATATTTTTCAGTTACATTTAATACAATTTTTAACATTTGTTTTTAAAAATTTTGAGTTCCAGATTCTATCCCTTATCCCCACTCCCAGCTTCCATTAAGAAACCACTTGTGAAGTTATTCAAAAACATTTCCATAAAAGTCATGTTGTGAAAGAAAACATAGATCTCTCATCCTCGTAAAAAAAGAAAAAAGGAAAAAAAAGAAAAGAAAAGAAAAGAAAAAAAGTTTAAAAAGAGAGAGAAAGAAAGAGAAAATATGCTTCAATCTGTATTCAGACACAATCAGGTTCCTCTCTGCTTATTATAGGATTTTTCATAATAAATCCTTCACAGTGTTGTAGATCATTGTACTGCTGAGAACAGCAAACTTATTTACAGCTGGTTATTTCAGAACATTGCTATTTCTTTGTCTACAAGACATTTCACTTTGCTTCAGTTCATGAAGGATTTTCCAGGTTTGTTTTTCTTTTTTTTTTCTGAGAGCATCCCGTTCATCATTTCCCATAGAACAATAATATTCCTTGACAATCACATACCACAATTCATTCAACCATTCACCAATTGATGGGCATCTTCTCAATTTCCTTTTCTTTTTTTCTTTTCTTCTTCTTCTTCTTCTTCTTCTTCTTCTTCTTCTTCTTCTTCTTCTTCTTTTTTTTTTTTTTTTTTTTGCCCTGAGAAGAGAGCTGCTACAAATATTTTTATACATATATGGACTTTTCCTTTAAAAAGAAAAACTTTTGGTATTCATACCTAGGGTATTGTTAGGTCAAAGGATATGCATGAATTTATAGTCCTTTGGGCATGAATCAAATATTTTGGTCATTTACCAATTGGGACTTATTTTTTTGTAAATTTGACTCCGTTCCCTCTGTGTTTGAGAAATAAGTCCTTATCAGAGAAATCTGCTTCAAAATTCTTTTTACAATTATTGTTGCTAACTGTATTTTCCCCCAATTATGCTACTTTCTCCCTCCTTTCCCCTGTCCATCCTCAAAAGTGTTTTGCCACTGACCAATCTTCCCCCCATATGCCCTCTTTTTTTTTTAATCACCCTCCCTCCTTCCCATTCCTTTCCTATTTTTCTGCAGGGTAAGATGGATCTCTACACTCATATTGAGTATGTGTGTTATTTACCAATGAGAATAAGGTTCACTCACTCCCCTCTAATCCCTTTCTTCCTCTCCACTATAAAAGCTTTTTTGCTTCTTTTTATGGCAGATTATCTACATTATTCAAGTTCTCCCTTTCCCTTTCTCCCACAACATTCTTCTCTGTCTCTTAATTTCATTATTGTTTTAGATATTATTCCTTCATATTCAACTCACATCTGTGCCTCTTGTCTATATATACACCTTCAAACTGCCATAATAATGAAGAAGTTCTAATGAGTTACAAGTATTATCCTCCCAGGTAAGAATGTAAACAGATAAAATCTTATGAAGTCCCTTATGATACCACTTTTCTGATTTCTTCTGTAGTGCCCTGAAATCTGTGACCCCCTGTGCTTCTGGGAGAAGGAGAACTTGAAACTTCTGAGGTCCCATGAAACTTACACCTGCAAACTGGGGCTCCTTTATCTCAAGGTTATGAAAAGCTGTCTCCTAAAATAATCGGTATCTAGTAACCCATCAGCTCATTAGCCTTGAGGACACTGACATTTCAGCATGTCTCACCTCCATTAGCCAAAACTTGTGCTCACTGTGCCAGTCCTTTGTCTCCACCTCGCATTGGAACCTTCACTCTACTTCTTGCTTCTGTTATTCCTCTTGTGCTATATTCTCCTCTCCCCTTATTATCCTCTCCCCTTTATAAACCCCCACCTCCTACCATTAGGGGCTGTCTGATTTGGTTATTATCCATATCAGCTGCTAGTTTTCAATAAATTCTCCACTACTGGCGTCTGTATCTTGGACATAACACTTCCTTATGCTTCTCCTGAGTCCTAGATTTGAAAATGAAATTTTCCATTCAGTTCTGTTCTTTTCATCAGGAATGCTTTAAAATCCTCTATTTCGTTGAATCTCCCTCTACACACATACACATCCTTACATCTCCCCTCCCCTGTTAAAATAAAGGAGAAAAAATAAAGCCTCAGAAAATCCTCTAGGGACAGGACCTTGGGACAGGGACCCATAGGAAGACTCCTGATTTGAGGAGTCTTCCCTATAATTCACTTAAGAAGAGAGATGTTCCTCGGGTTTTGCTCCAATCCTGCCCTCAATTAGCTCATCCACCAGGTCCCTGGACAAAAAGGCTGAACCTCTTGGCTGCCTCACCTAGCAGAAAATAAAAACACAGGAACAGGAGGCAGAAAGTCATCCCGAAACAGATACACTTGTAACCAAATGCTTTGGAAAGTCTTTCCTTAGCCTTTAACTGACCACAATTCTGTCACTGACTGGCCCCCAGTTTGGACGCCCTGAACTGTCAGAGGGACCCCTGCTAGGGATTTCTGAAATGTTGTTATATCCTGAACCCTTATTCACTCTGTGGCCTGAGCACCAGACCTACGAGAAATATAACTCTTGAGCTCAGAAAGGGGTGAAGTTAAAAGTCGGTTTTATTATACATCTACAGGAGTGGATGTGTCCCAATTCAGAATAGCACACATCAGATAGAGGAGGCTCAAGCATTCTAGCTCTTTTCCGGGCCAACAAAACCCTTCTCGATTTCCTGGGTATTCCAGGAGTCACAACTTTCTAATATGCCTGTTACCTACTTACACCTAGATATCTTCCCTTTCCCACCATACATTGCCTGACCATTAAAATAAGCCCAAACTCCTCCTGGAAAAGAGAAGTGAATATTTTGGGGCTATTTACACATAAGCACTTCAAGCAAAACTTAACCTTTACCAGACTTAAGTATCTCTTAACCTTGAACAGGACAGACAAGTTACATTTCATTTTACCTGGTTCTTCTGCTAAATGCTGCTCTGACTTTATGGAGACAAATTCTGTTACATCTCTCAGTTACTCAGCTAAATGTAGCCCTGGGGATGGGACTCCTGCAAAATGATTAAAACCTTTTGAAGGGCATTCTGGGAGATTATTAGCCCCTCCCCCAAAAATAAGCCAACTCAAATGAGAAGAGGGGATTTGCCATTGTATGTTGTTCATTCTGAATCAAATAATGTAAAATTATCGTTTGTTATCCAGAATGCAGAATATCCAGGGCTGCCAGATATGCAATTGGATAGATTCTAAAACACATAATTTCTTACTTCAGTGCAGTTACATAAAATCTCATCATTTGTTAACTTCACAAGTCAAGTTCGGAAGCTCTCACTTGGGCATATGGAAGTGTGTCTGTGCAGAAAAGTGTGTTTGTGAAGATTTAGGAACAACTAGTATTTGATCATGATTCCTGCAAAGTAATAAAGTGTTGGCAATAATTGAGGTTGAACAGAAGCACAAAGTAAAAGTTCCCCATAGCCAGTGTTCTGTGGTTTTCAATCATCCATTGGGAATTTTCTGCATTTAAAAGTTTGTGGTGATTCATATGTGGCCACTTGGGAGTATGCACCCAAAATTGGTTCATTTGGAGTTCTGTCTTAAACTAAACTAAGACTAAACTAAAACTAAAAAGTGTAGTCTGAATTTAAAAGAACTTTCTGATGGAGGGATAAGAGAACCTGGATAGCACTGGGGATAAAGTGCCAGGTCTGGATTCAGGGTGATCTGAGTGTAAATCCAGCCTCAGGCCCTGACTAGCAAGTCATTTCACCCTATTTGCCTCAGTTTCCTAATCTATAAAGTGAGCTGGAGAAGGAAAGGGCCAACCACTCCACAATGCTTGCCTAGAAAACCCCAAATGGGGTGGTGAAAAGTCAGACAGATAATCACCTAAATAACAACTGATACATTTGAGAAGTCCCCATTACAGAAGTTACACACTTGCAGTTGGAAACACTATTACACAGAGAAAAAAATTACATTGAAACATACAGTTCTTGTTTTGGGGGATTTGTAATATGGACAATGTAGCAAAATCACATTAAAGCAGTGAAGCAGTATTGGGGCTCTTTAGCCACACCCTCTGAAAAGAGAATCAAAATTAACAAAGTATCTTAGCAATTGGGAACTTATACATTTTAATTGGTTTGATGTGATTGATTTTGTGATTTGATCTACAGTGGAATGATTTGTCCCTATATCTGAGTCCCAGTATGGGGAAGGGATGAGATATTATCTGGAAAGGATCACCTTATGGGTCCGATGTTAATGTAAACTGCTACTGTTGCTATGCCGATCACTGTATAAATGTCAGCAAAGGTCACATCTTGAGTCAATGTCGGCTTCTCCATCTGGAAGCTCATCAGTTTGCTCGCCTCCTACACTTTCACTTAGGACTAAAAGTTTCAACTGCTTTGAAGGATACTTTGAGATTTGATAATCAAGTAGCACAGAACTGGGGACTAGGGTTACATTTGCTCCATTGTAACAGTGGAAAGTTTCAAAAGAAACACTCAGCTGAAGGAACTGGAAGACAGCTGAAAGGGAACTGGAGACCATGCAGCCACCCGTCTCCCTGCCAGCCCCAGAGCTGTAGCTGCCCGAGTCCTTCTGTGTATCCCTGGATCCAGGAAACAGGACAGAAAACAGAAAAGCTTGGTGATCTTGCCTGAGCACCCCGACTTGAAGGGCAGTGTCCTAACGTGGAAGCATCTTCAGAGGGGTACCACACCCAAGTGTTTTACAGCTAGAAGTCTAGGCCAGTGCCAGGCCAATAATTTTGCTCAACATTTAGGGACAGGGGCTGTGCCCACAGTCTAGTAGGATTGGTCTTTGATTGGTCATGAAGTAAGTGGTTGGGACCCAGCCATGCAGCTCTGCACTGGACACAAGGCAACGAGCACTGACTAATTTCTTCCTTGTATCCCCTGCTCACTGTCTGCACAGGTGACATTTCCCAGCACCTGCTCCCCGTATCTCAGTCCTCACCGTGTCCCAGGCTCATCCTGCCTGGAGCTCATCCTGAGGCTGCTCCAGCCTCCCTTGGGGCAAAGAGGCCTTCCCTCTGACTAATGTCTTCTTTCCTTACAATTCGGGGGCCTCCTAAATGCTGACTCAGCCTCCTTCAGTCCCCAAGACCTGGAAGAGGCGGTCCCCTCTCCTGGGCTACACAGCTGTACACTGGTACCAGAAAGAGGCTGGCTAGCCCCCTAGGCTTGTGGTGTAGGATACTAATGCCAGGCCCTGTGCTGGTGATTTCTAAAGATAGTAAGAGGCACTCAGAGATCCCTGCTCGAAATTCTGGGTACAACTCAAAAACCACGGCCACCCTGAGCATCACGGGCCTCCAGGCTGAGGACGAGGCTCATTATTGCTGTCTGGGATGGGATTATGATGCTGCGGCCCTGTTACTATTATGGGGCATGTTCTTCCTGTTCCCAAGTTATCTGGTGCCTGAAGCCAATGTCTCTCCATCAGCTACTTCTAGCCTCAAACTTATAGTCCTGTGCTCCAGGACTGAGCCAGAGAATTAGGGCAGCCTTTGTCCTTTATGAGTTCCTGAAGCAGCTGGACAAAGACAGGACATCCACTCCCCAGGGCCTGGAGCACCTTCCTTGGTTTAGGGGATATGGAGCTTCCCCTTCTCTCACCTTGTCTCCCAGTCTCCCAGTCTCTTCTCAGGATGACTCAGCTAAAGTTTGACCCCCTCAGGCCATAATCTGGGATGAAATAAAGAGAACAGGAGGATACCCCAGCTCACTGTGTGCCCAGTTCCCCTGGAGCAGGTCAGAGGAGATCAGAGGCCAGTGTGCCAAAAGCAGGAATCTGATCTGGAATCTCTGTGGCCTGGACCTGGGCCACGCTGAGGCCTGTCCCTGTGCCCACCTGGCATGGCTTTGGTGGCTCTGCATTGCTCCCTCTCCTAGTCAATGATTCCCCTGTCCATTTTGAGCTCTCTGCCCCAGTTTCCCTGGGCTGGTCCCAGAAGATTTTTCTCTTCTTCCAATTTTTTGTGCTTCTCTCCCAGAAGACTGGGCTCCCCCAGATCTCTTCTAGTTTTATCCTTCCCTTCCTTAGAGCCCCCTAGTCCCTGCTGGTTAAGCCCTTGTCCACTGTTGCTTAGAATGACGCCCCCATGTCACTCACCTCCCATTCCAGGTCCAAAACTGGACCCATCTACTCATCCCCACAGCTCCCCTTTCTGCAGTGTCTTCCTCCATAAAATGTCAGCTTCTGGAGGACAGAAGATTCTTGTGCACCTTTATGTTTCCACCAGGGAGCAAAGTACTTAACAAATACAAAGTGCTTAATAAATGCTGCTTCTCTGCACTAAAGATGGTCTCAGAGTAGATACTGTGTGTGAACCAATAAGCATAGTGCTTGGCACATAGAGGATGATTAATAAATGCTTATTTCTTTCCCCCTTATCCTTCCCTCCTACCCTCCCATCTGTTCCTCTGGTTGTCTGGACCTAATCTATTCCACTGATCCACCTCTCTATTTCTTATTCATAGTTACTGCTTTATAATATAGTTTGAGATCTGATATTGTTAGGCTACCTTCCTTTCTATTTTTTTCATTAATTCTCTTGATATTCTTGACCTTTTGTCCTTCCAGATGAATTCTGTGGTTATTTTTTCTAGCTCTATCAAATAGTTTTTTGGTAATTTGATTGTGCTGAATAAGCAAATTATTTTAGGCAGAATTGTCATTTTTATTATATTGCCTCAGCTTACCCCAAGCAACTGATATTTTTCCATTTGTTTAGATCTGACTTTATTTGTGTGAAAAGTGTATAATTCTGTTGATCTAGTTCCTGGGTTTATATTGGCAGGTAGACTTCTAAGTATTTTATATCATTTGCAATTATTTTAAGTGGAATTTCTCTCTCTTGCTTCTCAGCTTTATTGATCATATAAAGAAATGGTGATGATTTGTGTGAGTTTGTCTTATACCCTACAACTTTGCTAAATTTGTTCATTATTTCAAGTAATTTTTTAGATGATTCTCTAAGGTTCCCTAAGTATACCATCTTATCATTTGCAAACTCACATAAATCATCCTCATTGCTTATTCTATTTCCTTTTGTTTCTTTTTCTTTTCTTATTAAAGCTAACATTTCTAGTTCTATATTGAATTATAGTGGTGATAATGGGTGTTTTTGCTTCACTCCAATCTTATTGGGAAGCTTTTAGCTTATCTTCATTACAGTTAATGCTTGCTGTTGGTTTTAGATAAATAGTGCTTATCATTTTAAGGAATGCTCCTTTTTTCCTATGATTTCTAGTATTTTTAATAGGAATGGGTATTGTATTTTATCAAAAGCCTTTTCAACATGTATTGAGATAATCAGATGATTTCTGTTAATTTTCATTCACATGAATGTGATCAATTATATTGGTGCTTTT
Source organism: Antechinus flavipes (assembly GCF_016432865.1). Lineage (NCBI taxonomy): Eukaryota > Metazoa > Chordata > Mammalia > Dasyuromorphia > Dasyuridae > Antechinus > Antechinus flavipes. The sequence goes on along the minus strand of NC_067398.1, from coordinate 721,584,392 downwards.
CCAAATATTGAATCAATCCTGCATTCTTGGTATAAAGTCCTTCTAGTGAGGGTCCATAATCCTTCAGATTTGTTGCCATAATCACTTTGTTAATATTTTGTTCAAAATTTTTGCATCAATATTCATTAGTGAAATTAGTCTATAATTTTCTTTCTCTGTTTTGGCTCTTCCCAGTTGAAGTATCAGCACCATATCTGTGTAATAAAAGAAGTTTGGTATGGTTTCTTCCTTGTTTATTTTTCTAAATGGCTTATATAGTATTGGAATTAATTGTTCTTTAAATGTTTGGTAAAATTCACTCATGAATCCATCTGGCCCTGGGGATTTTTTCCTAGAAAGTTTCTTAATAACTTGTTCCATTTCTTTTTCTAAGATGGGGTTATTAAGGCTTTCTGTTTCCTGATCTGTTAATCTAGGTAATTTACATTTTTGTAAATATTCCTAAACCATGATTAATAGAACAAGGAAATGTCACAGTCTTGGTTATACTTTCTGTGGTTTTATGACACTGTGTGATATATAATAGAAAAGAACATGTTTATGGTGGAGTATAAAAGGGAAGTTGTAAAAAATAATTCAGTTCTGTGCTTCAAACTTGAACTCATCTGGCTCCATTCAATTCACTCACTACTTCATCCTGCAGTCTTGTTTACTGGCAATTGGTGCTTAAACAGAAGGAGATGAAACAAGGCAAAGTAGTATCTTCCAAAACTCTGGAACATAAATTACAAGGGTAAGAAGTTTATTACCAGGCTTGTGGGGGAAAGAATTTTTAAAACAAATTTCTGTGTTTGTCTGTGTGTGGACGTCTGCTTTGTACTCTATGTCCTGCATTAAAAGTTAGCAAGCTGTAAAACTGTGCATACCTTTTGACCCAGCAGTGTCACTATTGATTCTGTAGCCCAAGGAAATAATAAAAGAGGGGAAAGGACCCATGTATGCAAACATGTTTTTAATAGTTGTTTTTGTGGTGGCAAAGAATTGGAAAATGAATAGATGCCCATCAACTGGGGAATGACTGAACAAGTTTTGGTATATGAAGGTAATGGGTTATTATTGTTCTATAAAAATGATGAACAAGCTGATTTTAGAAAGGCCTGGAAAGATTTATATAAACTGATACTGAGTGAAACACATAGAGCCAGGAATAAATTGCACACAACTATAGCAAGAATGTGCAAGGATCATCTCTGAAAGACTTGTTTCTTTTCAGTGGTTCAGGGATCCAAAGTAATCCCAAAAGAAAATGTCATCTGTATCCAGAAAAGAACTAAGGAAAGTGAATGTAAATTAACACATTCTGTGTTCACTTTTTTTTCTGTTTTTTTTTCTCTCCCATGATTTTTGCCTTTTGCTCTGATTTTTTCTCTTTCAACATGATTGTAATGTGTATTAAAATACATTAATTTAAAATATATATATACAATAAAGTTATCAAGTAAAAAAAAAGTTATCAAGCTTGTGAAAAATAAAAATTCACCTTCTATATTGCTGACTTGGAGATATATCAGGCTGAATTGTTGAAATTCATTCAGAGTAGTAATTCTTTCAGAGTAGCTCAAGGTGACATCTTTACAAGTTTCAAACCATCCTGTTGAGTACTCTAGTGTCAGGGCTTCTGATCCTTGACTCAGGATTCTAAATTCCTTCACTTCAGATGTGGCGTGTGATAAAGGAAGTGTCTTTCTAAGTTCCCTTGAAATAGGAGAGTACCCTAGGTTTGGGACATATAGGACAACAAGGGAATGTAGAATAGATTGGAATGTCACATTGGGAACAGGAGCCTGTACTTTTAGAAAAAAAAAAAAAAAAAGAACTAGCAGGTTCAGTATCTCTCCTGTTTCATGGAAGGAGAGAGGAAATCTATCCCATGGAAACAGCCTTTGAGGTTGTGATTCATTCAAAATGGAAAATCAATCTGACTGTAGAATGAAAGAACTGAAGTCACTTTGGATGGGTGAATGTATTGGTCTTTAATCTTGGTAAGGTAATATGGAAGCTAATTCTCAGGTCCTTAGGGATTAGGATAGTGCAAGTGAAAAGAATCTTTTCCTATGGCTCTAGCCAACTTCAGTAGCTTTGCAGAAGGGGAAAATAGGGAAAATATATTCAGTATAATGAAGATGGTAAAAGCAAGTAGAAGAGGGTAGGATGTAACGTTCTGGTTAGCTTTCTGGAGGTCCAGCCTTTGTTTCAGCAGAGTAATCACCATGAGAATAGCCAGAGATAAAGTCCAAATTCTTCATTATCTTCTTCACAGTCTGATTCCTTGAATTAGGGTTCAGCTAGCTTTCTGGAGGGCCTTCAGATGGGACTTGGCTTCAGTGGAGAAATGAAGGAGGACAGGCCAGCCACCACAAAGGTGGGAGATGGAATGAATGTCTCTCATTCAGTTCTTATCGGCTCTTATATGCTCTATTATAATTACATCATCATAGGTGTCAATCTTGTAGAATAGGTGTGAATCTTGTAGAACTAGATTAAGTACGAAGTACATGTACTGACCATGCTAAATTAGATAAACATTGTGTTATCAATTGCACTGAGTTAATACCTTCTTTCAAGTATACTTCTCCAGAGTACTGGCTCTCTACAATAGGAGAAGGAGAGTGAGAAAGAAATGAGACATATAGTTTTAAATAGAAATGTAAGTAAGAAAGTTTAAGCATGTAGGAATGAGAAGAGCATAGACTGAAATGGATTAGAGAGTTTGGAAACTTTGGGGAAAATGGAAGAGCAGCACACTAACACTTTAAAAACTCCTTCAGACAAGGAGTCTGTAACTTTGTTATCTGAACTCAGGCTTATCCTCCAATTGATAAATGTCAAAGGATATGAATAGACAGTTTTCAGATGAAGAAATTGAAACTATTTCTAGTCATAGGATAAAGTGTTCCAAATCATTATTGATCAGAGAAATGCAAATTAAGACAACTCTGAGATACCACTACACACCTGTCAGATTGGCTAAAACGATAGGAAAAGATAACGACGAATGTTGGAGGGAATGAGGGAAAACTGGGACATTGATGCATTGTTGCTGGAATTGTGAACGGATCCAATCCTTCTGGAGAGCAATTTGGAACTATGTTCAAAAAGTTATCAGACTGTGAATACTCTTTGACCCAGCAGTGCTACTACTGTGCTTATATCCCAAAGAGATCTTAAAGAAGAAAAGGGACCTATATGTGCAAGAATGTTTGTGGCAGCCCTTTTCATAGTGGCTAGAAACTGAAAACTAAATGGATGGCCCATCAATTGGAGAATGGCTGAATAAATTGTGGTATCTGAATGTTATGGAATATTATTGTTCTGTAAGAAATGACCAGCAGGATGAATATAGAGAGGCTTGGAGAGACTCACATGAAGTGATGCTGAGTGAAATGAGCAGAAACAGGAGATCATTATACACTTCAACAGCAATACTATATGAAGATCAATGCTGATAGACATGGCTGTCTTCAACAATGAGATGAACCAAATCAGTTCCAATTGATCTGTAAGGAACAGAACCAGCTACACCCAGAGAAAGAACACTGGGAAATGAGAATGGACTGCAACATAACATTTTTACTCTTTTGGTTATTATTTGCTTGCATTTTTGTTTTTTCTTCTCAAGTTATTTTTACCCTCTTTCTAAATCTGATCTTTTTTATGCAACAAGATAACTGCATAGATATGTATACATATATTGTATTTAAAATATACTTTAATATATTTAACATGAATGGGACTACCAGATGGAGTGGAGGGAAGGAGGGGAAAAGTTGAAACAGAAGTTTTTGCAAGGGTCAGTTTTGAAAAATTACCCATGCATATGTTTTGTATATAAAAAGCTATAATAAAAAAAAAGGTTAAAGGCAAAAAAAAACTTATATTAGTGGGGGATCTCAATCTTGCTCTCTCAGAATTAGATAAATCAAACCATAAAATAAATAAGAAAGAAGTTAAGGACATAAATAGAATTTTAGAAAAAATTAGTTATGATAGAGCTTTGGAGAAAATTTAATGGAGGCATAAAAATCTCAAAATCAAATGCAGAAAGGTAGAAAGTAAATGCATTTTTTCAGATCAAGATGCAATAAAGATTATATAAAATAAAAGGCCTGGGGAAAATAGATCAAAAATTAATTGGAAACAAATAGGTGAGACTGTCAAACATGTTATTAATCATCTCTTACCAGAATCCCATATAATCCCACTGGTCAAGCTCTTGTAAATCATCATTTTTAATAAGGACCTAAAAATCATGTTTGATAAGCAAAAATGGAAAACCCATAAAACTATCAAAAATACTATATATTTTAAATTTTTTGACAATGAATAAAGATGATCATATTCCAGCAGAAAAGTCCTTTGCAGAAGAAAAAAGGTCATCAGTCCAGGTAATGTGGAAAGATCTATTAACGGGAAAATGGGAAGGTCCTGAACCATTATTAAGATGGGAAAGAGGGTTTGCTTGTTTCTTTCCAGAATCATATACTCAACCAGTGTGGATACCTGAGAAAAATGTCAGAGCATGTACCATGACTGACTGCCCAACTTCAGACTATGAAACTGCAAGAAAAAGTGAAGACGATTGAGTCAGGCAATGCAGAATATGGAGATCCCTACATGGGGACAGATAAAGACTCTGCTGCAGCATGCAAGTGGTCTTGTCATAACTCAAGGACATTCCAACAAACCTAAAGTCATGTTCCTTGCAATTATGGTTATTTTATCCAGCCAAGTGTGAGGGGAGAATAGAGAGATGTATTGGACATATTTTCTTTTTCCTCACTGGTTACAACCTATAACATATATGGATAACATAAATGCTGTATATATCAATAATACTCAGCTATTAGGAGGGGAAAAGAATATCTTTTTTCATAATTATAATATAATTGCACAAATCACATTCAGAGCAATGACCACCTGAATTCCCATTATTTTTCAAAACATTTATAAAAGGCAATAGAATATATATATATATATGTAAAAGCCTGGATAGCAACACCACAAGCTTTTCTTTTAGCTAATTACAATGGTAATTATGAAAAGGTAAAGGAAATGACCTGCCTTAACCTTACATTAGGAGACACTGAATATCAATGAAATGTTACCTGTGTACATTGTATATTTACTCAACATACTGATAGAACAGCTAAATATGTCTTAATTGTACAGCAACCTTCCTTTTCAATAATCTCCACAGTGTTTCCCATCTCTGGTTTCAATCAGCAGGAGAACATTCATTGCCCATAATTGCTGAAACAGTAGACTGATCAAAAAAATTGATAGGCTTGTCGATAACTGAGATTATTGCCCTTACTTCTTTAACAATTTCAACCACTGTTTCTGCTGTAGCATTACAGTCTGAAATCGATGATGAGCTGGCCAGGAACATTGCTCTGGCATTCCAGATGTTAAAAAATAACAATAAAGATTTCTCTTCTTAGAAGATGAGCTGGAAGTATTGAAAACAAGACTATCAATGAGATGTGATTATTGGTATTCATTTCTGACCCCAATATATTATGAGAAAAGATACATGCACAACTCTTAGGAGCTTGGCATGACTCCAATGTTCCCTTGGATATTAAGCTCTCTGGGAGCTTCCTGTTTTGGACTAAACAACACACCCTTACTAGAGTGAGAAGAACCTCTTCTGCCTGGTTTCCAACTTTCCTAGACTAAGATTGTTTCCCCTGTCTCCTTGCTTGTTGCAGGATCTCTCCTGGATGTTATTTTATGCTTGTCCAGAGGTGAACATGAAAGGCTTACAGCAATTCACTGCTTACTTGCCATCTTGGCTCTCAAAAGTGGAAATTGGCATATTACTTTTTTAAGAGTTGTTTTGGGGGGACAGCTAGGTGATCCAGGGGATAGAGCACCAGCCTGAAGTCAGGAGGACCTAGTTCAAATCTGGTCTCAGATACTTACCACTTCCTAACTGTGTATGACCCTGGGTGAATCACTTAACCTCAACTGCCTCAACAACAAAAAAAAGTTTGTTTTTCTTTTTTTTTCAATGGATTGGAAAATAAAGAAAACAGACTCTTGTACATTTTTCAATAGAAAATGGTGGGTTCCAAGCTATGGAATGTTGACTGCACTATCTGAAGAGGTCACTTTACTTGTTTGCTATATGTTGTTAACAATAGAGCTTTCATAGAAGAAAAGAAATCAGTAAGTGTTTGTAATGTAAAAATAATATCGAACAAGAAAGTTTATTAAAAAGAAAGAAAACACCCCTCCCCGTCTTGCACTGTCCTCTGCTTTCCTTGTCAGACTCTGCCCATTCTCAAACTTAGCCCTACTGATATTACCTTCACCCCAGGGCTGTGCATAAATTTTCTATCCATCCTATAGCCAGGAAGAGTTCCATGGGAAAGACTGTGGCTCCTTCACAGGTACCAGGTTACCTGAAATAGGGCAAAAGCTCACACTAACTTGCCATACCCTGGAATTCTTTTTTTTTTTCAGATGAACTGGCCAACCTTCTATTGTCTTAGCCCAGCCCCATCACCCTCAGGGTCTCCTCTGCCCACTATGGCCTAGACTTAGGCTTCCTTTACTCCTCTGCTCAACTGTTACCTTCTCCAGGAAGTCTTTCCTGATTGCCTCAGGGCTTAGGGCTACTTACCTTGGCAGTATACTTACTTTCCAGGAAAACCCGCCTTGATAATGGGATTGACACATACATTGCCAGAGCTAACTCACTGTTTGGAAGGCTCTGAAGGCGAGTGTGGGAGAAGAGAGGTATGAGACTGACTACCACACTGAAGGTCCACAGAGCCATTGTGTTGATCTCATTCTTGTATGCCTGTGAAGCCCGGATGTTCTACCAAGCACCATGCCGGGAAACGGAATCGCTTCCATTTGAATTGTCTTAGGAAGATATTAAAGATCACCTGGTGGGATAAGATACCAGACATTGAGGTTCTTTCTTGACGTAATCATTCCAACTCTCCTCTAAGCACAACTACAGTGGGTTGGCCACATTGTTTGGCAAGTATACATTTGCCAAAAAGACTATCTTGGGTAGAACTCACACATAGTGAAAACTCACAAGGTGAGTATACTTATATAATATATATGCCATATATATTATATGCAGTATACAAAAAAAGTGATACAAGGACACTCTCAAGGGCTCTCTGAAAAACTTTGGGATTGATTGCATGACATGGAAGACCCTGGTATAGGACTGGCCAGCATGGGATGTCCTCATCAGACAAGGGGCTGTGCTCTATGAATTAGCTCGGAAGAAATGTGATTCGTGCAGTTAGAGAAGCTATCCCAAATGTTCATAGGAACTGTTTGTATCTGAGCTGTGGCAGATTATTAGTCTGATCGGCCACAGTTGGACACACTGTAGCTCAACTCTAACTTAGTACTGTCATGGTCCTCCCAAAGGACAGCAACCAATCAGGGCCTCGCCTGACGTTCCTCTGTCTTCTAGGTAAACATTCTGCATTTCCACTTTGGGGCACATTGTTTTTCTTCTGGGAGGATGCCGCCTTTGGTGGTTTTCCCCTGAAAAGGTGTCATCTTTGGCACCTCCATCATGAGAGAACCAAGAGTCCTTGTTCTGGACTCTGACCAGATGCATCAGGCCTGGGAAGCAGCAGGAGGGAACAGTGAGGACAGAGCTCCCAGAGTCTGAGGGAGCTTGGAGGGAAAGGTCTGTCTTTTTTGAAAGGAGAAGGTGGAAGTGCACAGTACGGCCCCCTGAAGGGTCTGCCCTGGTTCAGCAAAGGAAAGGAGATGAAGGACAGAGGCTGAAGGCCCAGGGGACTCACAAGGGTTTATGTCTCACTTCCTCAGCTCTCTCAGTCACTGTGGGTTTGTCATTTTCATCATAGGACTGACAGTAGTAATCAGCCTCATCCTCAGCTTGGACCCCAGAGATGGTTAAAGAAGCCACTTTGTTGCTGCTGGAGCCGGAGAATCGGTCTGAGACCCCCTGTGGGCGCTCCTTGTCCTTGTAAATAATGAGCTTGGGACTCTCGCCCCATTTCTGCTGGTACCAGTGAGCATACTTTTTATCCAGTAGATCCCCTTCACAGGTGAGGGTGGCTGGCTTCCCCATGGTCTCAGATATGGAGGGAGGCTGCTTCAGCACATAGGAGGCCAGGGAACCTGGAAGGAGAGAGAGAAAAGACCTTGTCCTGGAACTCACACCCTGGCACACGGTGGAGGGCAGAGACCTCCCACTGTAGCAGCCCCCAGGGCGTTCAAGGTCAGGGCTGGGGCCCTGGCGGGGCTGAGTCCCAGGAAAGGCACCAGACACCCACCTGAGAAGAGGGTGAAGAAGGGGAGGAGGAGAGTAATCCAGGCCATGGTGGAGACACCCCAAGAACTCAGCCTCCTTAGATCCCACGGCTGGGGCTGCGCCGGCCAAGTCTGTTTTATATACTCCCTTGGCACCAGGGGGTGTGACTTCCATAGGAACCCCTCCCCATCCATCCATTAACCTCTCAATCACTTCCTTCTGCCTCTGGTCAGAACTAACCTCAGGATGGGTGGGGTTTCTGGCTACACGATTCTTAGTCTTCCCCATAGAAAGGGCTGGGAAGGAAGCACCTGCCAGGGGTTCCCACAGACCACAGAGCCCTAGGCAGGTCCTCAGGGACTGGGGGACCTATGACTCAGTGCCAGAGATGCTTAGTCTCCATCCTCAGACCAACAGCCCCCCCTAATGACCTAAGGCCCCATGGTGGAGGCCAGAAGACAGGCTGCTGAACCCCTGCCCCAACCCTGGGAGTCCTTCCTTGCCCTCCTGCCCAGAGCCTGGACTTCTCTCTCCCAGACAGGGAGGCCCCTCCCCCTCTCTCTTTAGGATCCATTCCTTTTACTCAGTGGCTTCCCTCATTCCTGATTACTGCCACATCCAGAGTCGAATCTGATCATTCCCAGTCTGCTCCATTCATGGTTGTCTCCTTGAAGATCAATCCATTGTAAACATTTAGCAAGTGACCCTCGCTGCCAAGCTCTGTGCTTGAAGGCTGGACTGGGTCCCTGGGCAAAGCAGGGTAATCAGTGCAGCTGCTGGTTCCTCTCCCAGCCTTCCCTGGCCTGTACTTTACATGCCCTGTGGTGTCCTGACTGAGACACAGCCTGGACACTGCCATGGTCCCCCTTCAGGGGCTTCTGCCACAGCCAGATGTTCTGAGTGCCAGCCCCTGAGAAACTGGTGCCCGAACAGCCACACCAGCTGCTAGAGGGCGTGTTCAGTGACGAGATCCTTCTCTGGCTTTTCTGGGGAACACATGTTGGCTTCTCAAGCTCCTTTCCACACAAGAGCAGAATTGTGGGACTCAGCCGTGATCAGGACAGGTTTCAGGGAAATGCTGCCGGTCACTTGGAGACCCAGAAACAGAGAAGAGGAGACACGTGCCCTGCCGCTCTGGATTGCTAGTGTCTGAAGGACGCCCGGGGCCAGTCTTCCCTGAGGCAGCTCTCAGAAGCTTTGCCCCAACTTTCTGCAAGAGACTCAAGGGGCTGACAGGGATGTTGTACTGGAGAGTTCCTTAGGATTCCCTCCCTGACCCTCAGCTCAAGCTCCCAGAACCTGCTTTGGATTTCCATTGGTAACCACTATATGGCAGCCCTACTGGCCTGCTCTTCTCCAGGCCTTTTGTCCTAAGGTCTGTGGGGGACTGCCTTCCATCAATCTCCCCAAACCCCTTTAGGCCCCATGTCTCAGGGCCTACTCCAGCTCCCTGTCAGGACTCAAGGAAGGGCAGCTCTCAGATCTTTCTGGGCATCTGGAGCAGGACGGAGCATTGACTCAAGCAGCTCCTGTGGTACCTTCCTGCACCTAGGGAAGGGGTTTGTATATATCCAGTATCTTCTCTCAGTGGTTTGGCCAAGGCAGCCAACTTTCAGACTTGCTGTGTGGGGAATATAGTAAACATTTCTGTCCTCCAGAAGCATGTGGAGCTCTTCCTCTAAGCCCAGCTCTTGTGGGGCAGAAACAGGGAGACCAGACCCTGGTCATCTCCTGAGTGAGTCTGAGATCGCTCAGTCCCAAACATTCTGTCTATCCCCGAGTCTGGCTTTTCTCTCTGCTTCCGTTTGCTAGACTCTTGGACCAAAATGAGTTCCCTATCCACTCACAGATTCCCTAAAACTGCCTTTACCTCTCAACAACCCTCCTGGTGAGTTTTCTGGCTTCCACATTATAGTTTTCTTCTCATGTTCCTGTACATGTTGGCGCATCACATGGAAACCAAGAGACACAGTGAGGCCCTAAATAATTCATTCTCTGACCCAGGCAGGATGGGGTGGAGGGAGAGGAAGATTGGGGTGATTTGTCTTAGCCCAGGTGAAACAAAGGAACAAAGAAGTCAGAACACAAAGTAGTAAAGAGAAAGGGACTGGGAAAAAATTGAGCTGAAAATGGAAGCATATTATCTCTTTTTAAAAATGCAACTATTTTATTTTCAGGTCTAAAATCTCTCCCTCTCACCTCCCCCCGCCCCATTCAAGTAAGAAATTTTAAAAAATAAAAATCATATAAAGATAAAGAATATTTCAATATAGAAGAACTTTGTTTTTCTTTAAAAATACAAGTGATTCCCTAATTGATAAATGGTGAAAAAATATGAACAGGCAATTTTCCAATGAAGAAATCAAAATAATTTATAGTCACATGAAAAAAAAATCTCTAAATATTATTGATTAGCATTATTATATATTATTACATTGTATATTATATATGCATATATTATTCGAGTTAATTTTAAATGCAAATGAAAACAATTTTCAGCTGGTATTTCACATTTATCAAATTGGCTAAAATGATTGAAGGGAAAAGCAAAAAATGTTGAAGAGGATGTAGAAAAACTGAGACACTAATTCATTGTTGGTGGAAGTGTGAACTGATCCAATCAATTTAAAGAGCAATCTGCAATTATGCCCAAAGGGTTATTAAATTGCCTATACCCTTTGACCCAAAATATCACTGCTAGATCTATTTTCATAGATAATTGGGGGGAAAGGAAAGGAACTCATTTATTCCAAAATGTTTTCAGCAGCTCTCTTTGTGGTGTCAAAGAACTGGAAATTGATGGGATACCCATTGAATGACTGAAGAAGTTGTGATATATAATTGTAATGTAACACTATTGTGGTATAAGAAATGATGGGCTCAATAATCTTAGGAAAACATGGAAAGACTTGTATGAAATAATGAACAGGAAAATGAGCAGAACTAAAAGAACATTACATACAGTTACAACAATAATTGTTTTAAGAATGACAAAGCAAATAAGCCATTTTGATTATTATGAATATGAAAATTAGTCCAAAATGACATAGGAAGTAAGATTCTATTGAATCCAGAGAAAGAAGTAATAAATAGAAGTATATGCAGAATCATTTTACATATATATAAAACTATATACCTAATTAAAATTTTAAAAAAGAAATTTACATGATAACTTTAATATATATTTTAAAAGAAAACAAGTTGTACATAACAGATTTGCAATTTCCTATGAAATCATTTTTATTATACGATGATTTGAAGTTTTTCTATAAATTATCCAATAAATTAATATACAAATTTTTTCAAAAGAGAAAAAAAAAGACATTACAAAATATGTTGTCAAGTGAAACAAATTCATGCTTCAGCCATGCTTTGAGACAAATAAAATTAACATGGGGCTTTCTTTGCCCTCAGAAGTCATCACTTCACTGTCAGAAGGTAGATAACATTTCATCATGAGTCCTCTGGAGTTATGGTTAGTTATTGTGTTCATCATAGTTCCTAAGTATTCCCAAGTCGTCTCCATTATGTCATTATTATTACATACATTTTCTCTTGGTTCTGCTCATTTCACTCTATATCAGTTCATTCATTCCTTCCCAAGTTTCTCTGAAATCATCAACTTCATCATTTCTTATAACTCAATAGAATTACATTACTTCCATATCCCATAACTTATTCATCTATTCCCTGGTTGATGGGCAACAATTTAATGTCAAATTCTTTGCCAACCCAACAAGAGTTACTATCAATAACTTTGTATGTTTGGGTCCTTTTCCTCTTTTAAAAAAATCTTTTTAGGGGGTCTAGACTTACTAGTGGTATTACTAGGTGAAAAGGTTTACATCTTCTTTAGGGGCATACTTCTAAGTTGTTTTCCAGAATGATGAAACCATTGCATCAACAATGAACTAATGTACCTATTTTCCCACAGCCTCTTCATCATTCATCATTTCCTTTTTGTCCTCTGACTCAAATTGATGGGGGTGATGTGGTACCTCATTGTTCTCTTCATTTGTATTTCTCTAATTATTGGTGATTTACTAAATATTTTTTCAAATGGGTGTTCACAGCTTGCATTTCTTCCTTGGAAGCTATCTTTTCACACAAGAAAGAAAAGAAATAACCCATCTCTACAGACTACTAAAGAAAAAAAAGATAGAAAAAGAAAGCTTATCTATGGTGCTAAAATCATCATCGATAATAGCAACAAAATAACAACACATGACATTAAGATATTATTTTCTAAAATATACAAGAAGAGCACATAGAAAGGAAAAGTTAAACAGCAGAAATCTCAAAGACAATGGATAAATGTCTGCAATACTTTCATACCATATCTTGTGGGACTAATTAGCAGAATTTTTTTGTTTGATTATTCATGACTGATTCTTTGTGACTCTATTTGGAGTTTTTTGGGCAAAGATACTGGAGTGGTTTGTCATCCTGGAGTTTTCTCCAGTTCCTTTTAGAGATGCAGAAATTGAGGAAGATAGGGTTAAGTGACTTGCCCAATGTCACAAGACTAGTCAGTTTTTGAGACTAGATTCGAATTCAGATCTTCCTGCCTCTGGAGAAAGCACTCTAGCCACTGTGCCATCTAGCTACTCAGAATAGGAAGGTACAAAAAAGAATGGAATGACACTGGAAGATAGAAGTAAAAGGTCAATATACCTAGCTAGTTCCATTGTAAATAATGAATGGGAAATCATCTATCAAGAAATATTTTTAAGCACTTCCTATGTACCAGACACTGTGCTAAGTGCTGAAGATAAAAAAGAGAGACAAAAAATAGCCCTTAACGTCGAGGACCTTACAATCTAATGGGGGATTGTCCTGTAAACAAATATACACAGAGTAGTCTATATATAGGATGAATAGAGAATAATGAAAGCAAGCACAGAGGTAAGAGGAGTTGGGAAGGAATCCTGTAGAAGTTTGGATTTCATTTGAGACCTACAGGAAGCAGAGAGGTCAGTATTAGGAGTTGAGGAATGAGAGTATCCCAGGCCTGGGGGCAGTAAGAGAACACTCCCAGAACCCAAAGATGAAGGGTCTTGTCCATGGAAGAGTCAGGAGGCCAGAGTCACGGGATCAAAGATAATGTTAAGTCTTCTTATGCTGGAAAGGAAAGAGGGGCCAAGCTTATGAAGGGTTCTGAATGTCAAACTAAGCATCTTATATTCACTCCAGGAGGCAATGGGAAGCTGCTGAAGATTATTGAAAGAAGGGGGGGGGGTTATGTGTCCATACCTACACTTTATAAAAATCACTTCAGTGACTAAAAGGAGAATGCATTTCCCTGGGAAGAGACTTGAGGGAACTGACCTACCAGCAACTACTGCCATAATCCCCAAGCCTGGGTTCTCAAAAGTCTTCCAAAAGGAGAGCTGGTGTCAGAGGAGATACAAAGGTGAAATTCTCAACCATTGGAACCAAAAGTCTATAAGGAAATGAGTGAAAAGGGAAGGGGGAGGACTAAATAAGTGGAGAAAAAAGAGAGATCTTCACTCAGTCCCGGGAGAGAGAATACTCCCATTATAGTGGAGATTCACTATGTAATAGAAAACCTGTCTTTGGACCTACAATGGGTCAGGATCCAAATAGATCCAATGGGTGTCATATATCCAAATTTGGTGTATGGGGAAAATGTTACTTCAGAGAGAAGATCAAGCTTCAAGGAAACATTCTGCTTCAGGATAAGGAAAATGCCAGATACTGGCAGCATCTGACATCAAGAAGTACAAGACAGCACAGACCCAGCCAGGAGATGTGGAGGTATACACAGAAGAGAATTATCTTAAGTTAGAGATTAAAGAAAAAATTTTAAAGTATAAAGACTACGAATCAAAACATAAAAGTTTAAAAAAAAAAGAATTGGTGAAGTAAACAAAATAAAAATATCCTTACCAGAAAACTTTATGGGAATTTTTTTAAAGAAATTAGACCAATAAAAATTTTGGATAGGAGGAAAGCAGGGGGTTTTTGAATTAAACACTTATTTGAGAGTTAACAAAAATGAAGAAAAAGGGGAAGAATCAAATGAGTAATTAAAAGGAAGAAAGAGGAATCAATAAAGAAAACTCCAAAAGGTAGCAGAAAGGTTTCCAAAGAAAAGAGGAACTCACATAATTTTGAATGTGAATGGATAAAACAAAATCTGATCATCTGTTGTTTAAATAGAACACATCTAAAAAGACCAAAAGATAATCAAAATAAAAATAAGAGAGTGAAGCAAAATATCCTCTCTATTGGTAGAATTTTTAAAAGTAAATATTTAAACCATGTTATCAGCCTAATAAAACAAAAATCAATAACATAATCCAAGGTCAATCAGGAAACTACATCATGCTTAAAGGAAGCATAAAGAATTCAACCTCAGTATGATGCTTTTGTGCTCCAAATGCCAAAGTTTTAAATTCAGAAATCAAAAATCAGTAGAACTGCAAGAAGATATAAAGAGGGACAAAATGGCAATAGGAGACTTTAATATCTTCCTTTTTAAAGTCAAACAACACAAACAGAAAAGTAAATGTGTATGTTTTATACAGAAAATACACATACATACACATATATACATAAACATGTCATCTAAAAGTGTCTTCTGAATTAGGCTGCTAAAGAAAATAGATATTTCTCGGTACCTCATAGAACCTTTACAAAAATTGATCATGCTTTAGGATATAGAGATCACAGATACATAGAAATGGACGAAAGAAAGAAAGAAAGAAAGAAAGAAAGAAAGAAAGAAAGAAAGAAAGAAAGAAAGAAAGAAAGAAAGAAAGAAAACATCTTTTATAGACCATATGGCAAAACAACACACTGAGTATGGATACTCAAAAGTGAAGTTCTCAATAATGACGGGATTAAAGAACAAATCATAAAACCTTTGGCATTTTTTTCTTTATCAAGAACAATTCCTGGGATAAAAACCATGGAACAAAATATGACTGATGAGGGGCTGATCCTCAAGATTCCCAAGAAGATAGTAATAAGCAACTTGACTGCCCAGAATCAATTCAGGTCCCTTTGACTCAGATGGACTCTATCCTCAGACAGAAAAAGAACAGATCTACCAATTTACAGCCACTTAGTAAACACTTACTATTTGCAGGCTCTGTTCTAGGTATTGAGGCCACAAAAACCATAAAAAAAAACCTTTCAGAGAGTTTGCATTCTACATGAGGACACAAAATGCCCCATATAAGCTGTGACAAATATATACAAAATAAATAAATATAGGCAAAATAATTTGATGGGGGGAGGGCACTCACAATTTCAATTGGGGAATCAGGAGGTCATGATTAAATAATAACTCCAAGAAAGGGCCTCCTACACAACTTGTCTTCCCTCCCTTCTCATCCCTTCACAATCTACCCTCTGACCCCAAGAATTTTGATGGATGTATGTGGATCCTGTTCCTCAACTACCCATAGCTCTCTGGGACTCCAAGTGGGTCTAATATCTAGGGTTTTTGTGGTTGCATTAGAAAACTCAATGATCCTGGATAGGCTGAACTTCACTCATATTCTTCATCAGGCCTGAGGCCTCATTCCAACTGGATAGGAGGATGGGGAACACCTAGAGAACATATAATACATAGGAAAATGACACCCCCAATTCCCCAAATCTCAGTCTCCTACCATAAATGTCCTGAGGTTCTCAGTCACTTGAGAGTTGGCTTACAATCTTTAATGGATAAAGTGGCCTTTGGGTTTGAACCTAGAATGGCAGATCTGAAAGAGACCTTAGAAATCCCCTAGTGTATCCTCCTAATTTTACAGGTCGGGAAACTGAAGTTTATTGCCAAGAAAGCTAAAGACCGATATCTGGCACAAAGTCGAATGGGCGCCCTCGGGGAATGAGGGATTATCCACCATGGAGAGCCAGGTACAGTCCAAATGGATGCTTCTACTCCCCCAAATTACGGTGGGCAGATTTGTTATGGGCATGTGTTGGGTGGCAGGCAACTCTCACAATATGGGATCCTATGATTCCAAGTCAAAATCGGAAAAGGACTCAGTGCCTTAACTTTGGATTAACAATGAGATTTAATAGTGATAAAAAGCAAGTTTTAGCT
The DNA here is from genome assembly GCF_016432865.1 of Antechinus flavipes. NCBI lineage: Eukaryota > Metazoa > Chordata > Mammalia > Dasyuromorphia > Dasyuridae > Antechinus > Antechinus flavipes. The sequence goes on along the minus strand of NC_067398.1, from coordinate 721,568,052 downwards.
TGATATATTGAAGACACAGTTAGATGGCAATTTTTCTGAAAACTTTCTGAAAAAGTTCTGGGGACTTGGGTAGGTCATGTGACAGCCTCATGAAGTATCTATGGAAAATGAATAAAGCATTTGAGTCCTTCCTAAGTGCAAAGTCCCATAAACCTCATCCCCTTGTTCCTTCACCTACACTTTCAATGCCCCAAACATGTCCTCCAGGTGGCACAGAGCCCATAGAAGTCCTTGGTCAAGGCAGGAGAAGCTCCCATTAAAAATCAAGTGAACAAGCTTTTATGAGATAGCCCAAGCCCATGAGATAGCCCTGGTAAAGAGTTGGGAAACCTGAAAGCCCTATAGAAAAGCTGGCTGTTTATGTGATCATCTTTACTATTAACAAGGGCCTGCTCCATGTCAGACTGAAATGAGCTCTGGGGATGGAAAGAAAGGTCAGCAAAGCCCCTGCCCTCAAAGAGCTCCCATTCAAAGAGGCAGATTTCATGGAAACAGCTGTGTCCCACCAGAGACCAACAGGGGAAATGGAGGTAAGCCTAGAAGAACCAGTCATAGGCCTGAAGGAGAATGGGGCGGGGGCTTCTTCTGATTAAGGACCAATGGATTTTCACAGCTCAACAAGGGCAAAGGGAGCCAACCCCTCAACATTCTTGTGAAGCCATAGAATAATGGCTCTGAAAGGGAATTGGAGCAGAATCCTCGCATTATCCTCACAGACAAGGGAGTCCAGCTGCCTGCATTTGCCTAAGAACCCAATCTGGTGAATCTCGAACAGCTCCCTGCAGTACTCAGGCACTCCAAAACCAGATTTCATATGAACCCTCTTGACATAATGCCCAACAGACTTATCTTAGCTCTTGAAGTGCAGACTTGGAGGAGATAATGAGTGTCCCAGAGCTCTTGTCCCTGAGTCTAGAGAACCACAGTGCCCTTTGTGGTCTATAGGCTGCCTGGTAAAATCTGATGGAGATACTAGCTAGCCTGCTCCTCCCTGAAACTGCACTCCCTAGCTCTGTGGGGAACTCATCCCCATCAATCTTGGGCAAGTTCCTTCTGGCCTTAAAGACTGGAACAATTCTCTTCCAAGAAGAGAGGAAGAGAAGTTTGCAGTCCTTCATGGGTACAGGAAGCATGGAGGGGTCAGAGTATGCCCTCATTCAGGTCCTGAAACTGCTTTCTGAGCTAAGAGACAGAGATAATGCTTCTGTCTCCCTAATACTTTCTGTAGCTCCTACATTCCTCTCCGAGTGACTTAAGCAGGCAGTGAACTCTCAAGTCTATTGTCTGAAACATGACAAAGTTCCCTGTCCTTCGGGGGTCCCAATTCCTCTGCTATAGGGACAAAGGAGGGAGACAAGAGGTCAGGTGCGTCTGAGGAGATGTGTGAGCCAGAGATACCTTGGTCCTGGATACCTTGGGGTCAGTTCTGAGACTGAGGTAAGGCTCACACCCTCCCTGACACTGAGGAGTCCTGCTTCCATATGTTCGCTTCTCTCACCAAAATGAATTGTACTCTCCAATTCTATGGTAGTTCCAAGCTCCCAACAATTCTTCCAAGAAAACCATCTCTCTTTCCCAAACTTTCAATGTTTTGGATCTCCTAAAACCAATCATTTCTTTACCCTAAGCCAAGAGAAGCCTACCGAGTGGACCAAAGTCTTCATCTTCCTGCAGACACTGACTCATTTAACAGAGAAAGAAGGGCAGTATTGCAGCCCAGAAGGGCTCAGTCGCAGGCCAAGAAGAGAATAAAGCAGGAGATGGGGAAGGGCTCGCAGTCACGAGACAAGGGTGAAAAAGCCTAGCTCCTGGGGTCTCCTGCCATGTTGTAGCCTGCCATTGGCCGTGCAACCACCAGAGAGAGATGTTGGTATGAGTTTGAGGCTGAGTTGGCTTTGAAATGCCCAGAGGCTCTTGGTCCCTGAGCTCCTGCTCTCCTGCTCTGTGGTCTGGCTGAAGACTTGGCTGATACAACCTTCCTAAGACCTCCCAGAGACTTCATGGCAGAAGGAGACTTGCCCCGTCCAGCACCCAATCGCTTTAGGGGACAGTTCAGACTGTCCTCAGGGCCCCAGATTTTGAACAGCAACCTCGAACACAAAAACCCATGCAGAAAATCAAATGAGAAACATCAGAATGTGGAGGAAATGCCAGGGACTTGGGGAGGAGTGAGCCCAGTCACACAAGATGGGGATGGAAACGAAATGAGAGAGAGAGAGAGTCCAGGGAGTAGCCCAACATCCAGGGAACAGGAGAGAGGGGTCAGAGTGGAACCCTCTCATTTCTGGATTAAGAGAATGTGCAAAGACTTCCACACTCAGCATCCCCTCCCCATATCACCCCGTTCTCAGATCTTTGTCATCTGCCTGAAGGAGGGCTTGGAATTAGGCCTCAAGGGCTGGCAGCATTGAGTATTACAACACATGACATGAGTTAGGTTATTTAAGCATCTCTACCTGCTCGGGGAGGGAAGTGCCATTTTGTTCCCATTTTACAGACAAGACAACTTGGGCCCACACAGGTTATTCGACTTGCCCAGGATTTCATTGTTCATGTGCCTCAGGGACAAGAATTGAAAGCAGATTTCGACTGAGAGTCCCAAGCTCTAAGCACTGCACAAGGTGACTGTGGTGAGACCTATCACCTTAAGGATAATTTCAGCGGGGCTGAGCCCAGAAGAAGGAGGCTGGGAGGAAGCTAAGGACAAGGAGAAAAGAGAAAGAGAGGCCAGAGCAGAGAGAGGACCAGGCCTGAGGTTGGAAAGACATCAGAGCGGAACACAACCTTTCTCCTCCATCCATCTTTTCTTTTTTCTCTCTTTGCTTCCTTCCTCCTTTCTTTCCTTCTTTCCTTCTTTGTTTCTTTCTTTCCTTCTTCCTTCCTTTCTTCAGCCTCAAAGTTGCTAAAAATCCACCTTTGCTAACAAGATCTCTCATGACATCTCAGATACCCCAAACTATAGCGGGCTAGAGACAGTAAGAGACAGTGGACAGGGGTTCAGACATGAAATGAGGAAGGTTGAGGTTGGAATTCTGCCTTTGATTTATTGGTTGGTGGAAAGGAGGACTCAAATGACATCACTATGTTGGGTCAAGGGGGGGATGACTTGATGACTCACTTCTATCCAAAATCCCAAGGCCAAGGATGATTCCTCTGAGTCCCCAGGAAAACATGGAGATTCAGAGGTCACAAAATGTAGCCAGCGGTTTTCTCTTATTCACCATAGAAGTCAAGCATCATCTATGCAAGCAGGGTTAACCATGATGGTAAGGTCATCCTTACCTGTCTCCCTGTCCAAACACTTAAAACTGTGTCCCCAGACACATGACTACTGGCCCCCTCCATCTTTCCCCACACATGGGCTTCCCCAGTCCATCCTTTCCTCTCCTTTCCCTTTAATAAAGACCTTGTCCTTCCTCATTCAATTTCTCTCATGTCTTCTGGGTCTGATCGCCCCTTCCCTTGAGGGCAGTTATGATATGGAGGCCCTGACAATGCCCATATCATAGCCAAACCCCTGGACAAATGGAAGATGAAACCCTCTGACCCCACAGTCCAAGGTCTGCACTGGGTTCCATCATCCCAGTCACACAAGATGGGGATGGAAAAGAAATGAGAGAGAGGGTCCAGGGTATAGCCCGACATCCAGGGAACAGGAGAGAGGGGTCAGAGTGGAGCCCAAGACTACTCCAGCCCAGCTTCAGCCACTGGGATCAACAAGGACCCTGCCATCCCCCAAAGCTCAGAGCTTTAGGACTAGACCAAACAACCCTCCTCCTGACAAGTCCTGACCACAAAGCAGGGCACATGGGCAACATATGGAGAAGTTGGGGGCTCACACTGAGCCATGTGTCCTTACTGCCTGGAAACTTAGCCAAGTCACAGCCTCCCAGGACTCAGTTGCCCCATCTATAAAGAGATCAGCTTGGATGAAGTAGATGCTCAGTTCCCATTTAGGAAAGCTGCAGTTCAAATCCAGGCTTTTTTTAATACAGAAACTTATTAGCTGGTGACCCTGGAAAAGTGATTTGGCCTCTCTTGGCTGAACTATCAAATAGGAATAATAAGAGCATCTTGATGGGGGGATCTAATGAGAATTTCATATAAAGTGCTTAGCACAGAATCTGGCACATAGAAGACATTCTAAAATGTTAGGTGCTGTCATTACCATCATCATCACCATCACCATCACCACCATCATCATCATTACTAAGCTAAGAAAGCAGACTCAGATTCCTGGACTTGGTGACCAAAGGCTTGAGTTCAAATACTGTCGTGAGCATTTAATTAGCCACATTACCTTGGAATAAGCACTTCCTCTTCCTGGGACTCAGCTTCCTCCACTGCAAAAATAACAGAAGACAGACAAGGACCTTTCTAGGTCTCTATCCTCTGGCCATAATAATGATGACTGTGCTGTTCCAGATCTTTCACTTGCTCAGGGGAAGGCAATTCCCAGGTGCACATGACCATCTCTCGCTACAGATGAGCACTTCTCTCAAACAGAGTCTTGTTGGGGACAATGAAAGGCTCCTGACTGGCTCAAGGTCACAACTACGCTGTGTCCAAGACAGAGTTGAAACTCAGGTTTTCTGGAGTGACCCTCAGTCATAAGAACAAGAACAGATGATGATGGAGAGTGACCTCAGGAAATCTGGACTGGAATGGGGCCAGATAGACTTTAGGATTGAAGGAGGCAGGACCAAGAATGAGCCTTTAAAAGCCAGGAAGACCCTGGGTAAAGCAATGGAAATGGGCTCCTTGGGACTTACCCATATGAGATTTGATTCCACCACTGCCAGTCCTAACTGGGTGACCAGGATAATGAATTTTATTTCTTAGGGCTCAGTTTCTTCATCCCCAAGTAGGATGGACTTGGACTATCTGATTTCTGAGTCCCTTCTGATTATCACTGATGCTTTCATCTTTTGGTATGAGTTTGTGGTCACTAATCCAAGGATAGAGAACGATGCCCACTGGTCAGTTGCAAGGAGCAAGTTCAGGGTGGATGACTCGAGGATGTACTTTGTGAAGAATCTGCACTCTTAAGGATTGGTCATGAGATGAAGAAACAGGGAGCTAACCAGGAAAAAGTTCTCTAGGGTCCCAGATTTGTGAATAGAAGGGGACTACCTAAAAGAGCATCTAGTTTAATCCCTTCCTAAATGAGGCATCTCTATCTTTGTCTCTAATTATCTCTATCCCTGTATTTCTCATTCTCTCTAACTCGGTCTTTCTTTTTCCAATCTCTCTCTCCCCATCTCTGTCTTTCTCTCTGTCTCTGTCATTGCTTCTCTCTGTGTCTCTCTCTGTCTCTGAATCTCCATCTCCATATCTCTGTTTCTCCGTCTGTCTCTCTCTGTGTCTGTCTGCCTCTCTCTCTCTCTTTTTCCTCCCTATCACTTTCTTAGGCTGAGAGCTTCATTTATAACATAAGTATGTGGATTGGGATCCTTTGTCCTTCCTGGGAAGGCTAAAATAAGAGGGACTCTGGGTTTAACCTGGTTACCGTCCTCAGAAGACACCTGTCTATATTATCAGATGAAGGAAATAGACTATCAGGGTGAGGATGAGGCAGGGGCCAGGCTGCTCTCGAACCATGATGTCTAGGCAAGAAAGTTGTCCCCTGTTCTGCTCAGACACCATCTCAAGAACCAGTTTCACTTCTGCACTCCTTAATTGAAAAAGATATTTACAAAATAGAAGGTCATTTTTGGTTTTTTTTGTTTTTTGTTTGTTTGTTTTTTATTCTTTAAATAACTTTTTATTGACAGAACCCATGCCAGGGTAATTTTTTTACAATATTATCCCTTGCACTCATTTCTGTTCTGATTTTTCCCCTCCCTCCCTCCACCCCCTTCCCCAGAAGACAAGCAGTCCTGCACATGTTCAATAGGTTACAGTATATCCTAAATACAATATATGTGTGCAGAACCAAACAGTTCTCTTGTTGCACAGGGAGAATTGGATTCAGAAGGTAGAAATAACTTGGGAAGAAAAACAGAAATGCAAGCAGTTTATTCATTTCCCAGTGTTCTTTCTTTGGGTGTAGCTGCTTCTGTCCATCAGAAGGTAATTTTTGAAAAGGAAGAGTACCCACCTAGTGAAGGAATGAGAAAGTGAGGACCATATAGAAAGACTTTTTATTATTATTATTATTATAGCTTTTTATTGACAGAATATATGCATGGGTAATTTTTCAACATTGATCCTTGCAAACACTTCTGTTTCAACATTTCCCTTCCTTCCCTCCATCCCCTCCCCTAGATGGCAGGCAGTCCCATACATGTTAAACTTATTAAAATATATATCAAATACAATATATGTATACATATTTGTACAGTTCTCTTGTTGCACAAGAAAAATCAGATTTAGAAAGGTAAAAATAACCTGGGAAGAAAACCATAAATGCAAGCAGCCCACATTCATTTCCCAGTGTTCTTCTACTGGACTTGCAGAAACACTTCACGACACTGGGGGTCTTCTGTGTGAAGAAGATAAAACTGGGATCAGGGAAAGGGCCAAAATTCATATATCTAAATGGTTAGCTCAGGATGGATGAATGAGACTCATTCCCAGAGCCCAGAATGAGAAGCAACTGACAAAGAAAAGTGATTGCATTGGGGTTCATTGAAAGGGAAAGTAGCTAACATTTGGAGCTGTCCATGGTGGAACGATCTTCCTGGGACATCAGCAAGGGGAGGAACTGAGTGCACCTTGGATCAGATAGGAATGCAGTGATGGGAATTGTGAATCCAAAATCCTTTGGAAAAGAAACCTTTGAGGGCTCATAAGAACTGAGACACTGGGGATTTCTTTGACAAAGAGACCTAACTCAGTTTCAATTGATAAATGATGGACAGAAGCAGCTACACCCAAACAAAGAACACTGGGAAATGAATGTAAACTATTTGCATTTTTGTTTTTCTTCCCGGGTTATTTTTACTTTCTGAATCCAATTCTCCCTGTGCAACAAGAGAACTGTTCGGTTCTGCAAACATATATTGTATCTAGGATATACTGCAACATATTTAACATATATAGGACTGCTTGCCATCTAGGGGAGAGGGTGGAGGAAAGGAGGGGGAAAATCGGAACAGAAGCGGGTGCAAGGGATAATATTGAAAAAAAAATTACACTGGCATGTCAATAAAAAGTTATTATAAAATAAAATTAAATTAAAAAAAAGAAAGAACTGAGACACTGGGAGCCTAGAAGCTGAAAGAAGGAATTAGAGCCAGAGATCTGACAGCCTTCTCTGAGGTTCACTTTCATTTCCTTGGCTGTTATTCAATTATGTTCAAACCCTCAAGATCCTGTGGACCATAACGAGCTACAGCCTTCAGTATTCACCATGTCCCCAAGACTGTCCAAGCTCATACGCATTGCTTCCATATCACTTCCTCCATCTCGTTTTAGGCAGCCCCCTTCTCATTTTATCTTTAAGCTTTCCTGATATCAGGCCTTTTCCAATAGGTGCTCTCTTCTCGTTGTCTGGCCAAAGAAGCTTCAGCTTCAGTAATTCACCTTCTAAAATGGATGCCCATCAATTGGAGAATGGCTGGGTAAATTGTGGTATATGAATGTTATGGAATATTATTGCTCTGTAAGGAATGACCAGCAGGATGAATACAGAGAGGCTTGGAGAGACCTACATGAACTGATGCTAAGTGAGATGAGCAGAACCAGGAGATCATTGTACACTTCGACAACGATATTGTATGAGGATGTATTCTGATGGAAGTGGATTTCTCTGACAAAGAGACTTAACTGAGTTTCATTGGATAAATGATGGACAGAAACAGCTACACCCAAAGAAGGAATACTGGGAAATGAATGTGAACTATTTGATTTTTGATTTTCTTCCTGAGTTATTTTTACCTTCTGAATCCAATTCTCCCTGTGCAGCGGGAGAACTGTTCGGTTCTGCAAATATGTATTGTATCTAGGATATACTGCAACATATCTAACATATATAGGACTGCTTGCCATCTTGGGGAGGGGGGAGGAGGGAGGGAGGGGAAAAAAACGAAACATAAGTGATTGCAAGGGATAATGCTGTGTAAAAATTATCCTGGCATGGATTCTGTCAATACAAAGTTATTATTAAATAAAATTAAATTTAAAAAAAAATTCACCTTCTAGCTCCCTTGTGAGAGCCTTTTTAATTTCCTCCATGAGATTCATCTGTGCTGAGGAACATATGATCTCCTCCTTTGGGGATTCACCTGGGGACTGTTTGTTTTTAGTCTCCTCAGGATTTGGAGTCTGCTCTTTATCTGTATAAAAGCTGTCCAGGGTTAAATTCTTTTTCAGTTTCTTGCTCATTCTGTCTATTTATCAAAGACAAATTATCAAAGAAACAGAAGGAAAAAAACCCCTTGAATGGAGGCTGCTTTCTTTGGGGGAGGGGCAGGGTATTCGTGAGGCACGGGTCCTACTGTGCTATGGCGCCCGCGCGCTGAGATCCGAGCGCTCTGAGATCCGAGCGGGCTGAGACGCTGTGGGGGAGGGGTGGCCAGGTCCCGAGAGACTCCAGCTGTTTGGGGTTGTATTCTTCACCCCCGGTGTTTTTAGCTTCTCTGCTGGGCTGCTGACTGGCTGCCGGAGCAAATTATCCTGTAGCAAAGCTCTCCCCCCAGAGACGGCTGCGATCGCGCCCCACCCCCTCTCCACTCTACCCGGTTCTGAGCTGCTATCTGTGCTCTCGCTGCAGCTGCTGCCCGCAGACTGCTTCCAAATATCGTCCCCGCCCTCGCGAAAAAACAGACCTTTCTTGACGAGTCTCAAGGATGGTTTCTCTTGGTAAGTAATTGTATGTTTTTTTTTCAGTCGAGCATTAATTCAGAGGCATGAAATGAAATGAATAGTGAGAGAAAAACACAGAGGTTACACAACAGTGTATTTCCTCTCCGCCATCTTGGCCGGAAATAAAAAATTCACCTTCTAAAGAATACACTGAATTTATTCTTGATGTGTGACTGCTTGCTCTCCTTCCTAACCCAGAGTCTCCCCAAAGACCTCTTCAACCTGACATTGCAAGATTATAATTCGGCAGCATCCAGCTTAGCTCCAGCTCTCCTGTGTATTCCTGCCAACTCTTCTTAATGTCTTCTGCTTCTGGGAAATCCTGCCATTTAGGGCATTTTTCGTGTCCCTTCCTCTTCTGTGTTAATATCGTTAGGTCGGTGGCCAGTGTCCTCTGAGGGAAGAGCTTTCTTTGCTAACAATTGAGACACGCTTCACACTGCCAAGTATTTGGGAAATGCTTAGCAGCACAATTAATAAATTGTGATTGAGTGGCCTACAGCTTGCTTGCTAAGGGCTGACTCTGAGAGTGTGTGACTGGCCATGGCTCAGACACAAGAGGGGAATGGGGGCTGAAATCTCTAAAAAATTCTTTATTTCCACATGGGGTGACCATCCATGAGTCAAAAAGCCCTAGTTTTAGAAACAAGAAAGAAACAGGCTCAGCCTTCAAAAGATAGCTAACTAAAGCAGCCCCAATCCCTCACCTGTCTTCCCTGAACTAATGAGACAAGAACATTGGAGGAAATACTAGAGCCTGTGCTCTAGCTCAGGGTGAGGGGTAAAAGGGGACTGGATGGAGGTGAGAAATGAGGGCAAAGGTCTTTGTCAAGTCCCATTTCACTTTAAAATCTTCAAAAAGTCAGGACCTGAATCAAGAAATCAACCCCACCAGCTCCTGCAGCCCAGACAACATGGCTCCCCACTGTGTTAGGGGAAGGGAATGTCGGGAAAAGGAGGTCATTCCAGAACCCTGGACATCATTCTCCTCAGCCTGGGATCAACCACACCGTGTCTGTCAACTCCCTGGAAACATGATTCCCGGAAGTTTACATCAAGAAGTAAGTAATTTCTGTTAAAGTAACAAGCTGTGGGGACAATATTGGAAAAGACCCTAAAAATCCCAACCTGACATGTGTTCCCTACAGTTGACTAATGAAATTCCTGAATAAGGCCCTGGCATGGTAACTCGTGTTCACTCAGAAAATGGGTTTTCTCTCAAATCTGGAGTGTGGGAGCAATTGCTGACTGACTGGGGAGTTGGAGGACACCTGCCCCAGCTCTGTAAAGAGGGACAGAGGGGCCTCTGGGCCCTGATGACCCAGGTGGAGGGGCCAGTGTTCCTGTCTCACAGCTGCACAGAGGGAAAGGGAGGGGGTGAGACAAATCACTGGGAGGTTTTTGTGCGGGTCTGTGTCACGGTGTTGGGTGTTCGGCAGAGGGACCCGTGTGACCGTCATTGGTGAGTCGCTCTTTTTCTCTCTCCCTTTCTGGGATACTGGGGACTCTGGGAAAATTGCCCCTGGTTTGCTCTGCTCAGCAGTGGGTCCTATCTAGGGTCCCATTTGCCAGCTCCTCCTAAAGGTCTGCAGTCTGCTGTGGCCCCTGACTCTGCCTTTTTTGCCTCCTCTTCTCTGAGGCTCCCTTCCTCTCCAGGGCTTGTCTCAGGGACTTGGATGATCTGTGGAAATAGCTTTGAGTCTCTCCCATCCTAGCTCTGTCTCCCTCCACCCTTTGGGCTCAATGATGAACCTTTAGAAATTCAGCCACTAAGATCTGAGCACTGGGCTGCACTCAAGGGACACTTGGGGCCGGGCACAGGGAAGTCTGGGGGAGGATGGTCAGACCTGTTCCCCGAGAGAAGGTTTGGAGGGACCGGGGAGCTGTACTTCTCAGAAGGACCCCCTCATCCTGGGGGGCCCAGTGGCCTCAGGGGACAAATAGAGGGGCATCCCTGAGACCCCGGGAGAGGAGCACACAAGAGATCTGCTCCCACAAGGGAGCAGGGAGGGAGAACATGGCCTGGAACAGAGGGGGACATCTGACCAAAGATAGACTCCCTGGAACACCTGGGCTTCATGAAGACTGAGCACCTCTGGAACGGAGTCTGCCCAGGGCCCAGGGACTCCCCACACCAGACCCCCTGCCCAGCAGAGACGGCTCAGCACAGACTTCCTCAGAGCAGGCAGGCTGACCCCGGGGGCCCGCTCCTCACCAGAGGAAGCCCCAAAGACACACTGACTCCCAGCACTCAGGGCCGGATTGCCCAAGGCAAAGGGATGGCTCGGGACAGACAGGCAGAGCCCCCAGGACAGGCAGGAGAGCGGCTCTGGGGAAGTGGGGGCAGGGCAGGGAGGGCAGCCCTGGCCATGCACTGGACTTCCCAGCAGCACTGGCTAGGCTCTGCCTGCAGGGTTTAACAGGAGCCTGAGCAGACCCAGACTCTGACAGAACAGACGGTCTGGCCTGGACGGTGAGTGCAGAGGTCAGTGCTGACTGACCAGCAGGTGAAGAGTTTACAGGCCAGCCAGGAGAAAGACTGAGCTCCTGGTGCCCAGAAAATCAGGCCAGAGTCCACTCTACAAAAGCCAGAGAACACAGGAGCACTACTGGGGGTCAGAGGACACGGCTCCAAATCTGAGCCCTACTTCTTCCTACTCGTGGGACTTTGGTGGGACTTCCCATGGTTGGGGACTCAGTTTGTTCATCTTTATGATGGGTGGACTATAGGAAAGAAGAGCCTTCTCACCAAGACCTCTGACACACTGAGCCAGGCCTTGCTCCTTCCCACCAAGGACTTTCCAGATCTTGGTGGGATCTGGACTGGATATTCAGAGCTGGGGACCAGGGGTCACTCATGCTTTTCCTCTTCTCTACCTGACTCTCCCTCTTTTTCCACATCTCCCAGGTCAGCCCAAGGCAACCCCCACCATCAATGCCTTTGCTCCATCCCAGGATGAGCTAGACACAAAAAAGGCCACCCTCGTGTGTCTGATAAATGGCTTCTACCCAAGCACTGTGGACGTGGCTTGGACCAAGAATGGCTCCCCCGTGACCCAGGGGGTGATGACCACGCAGCCAGCCCGCCAGAGTGACAACAAGTACACAGCCAGCAGTTACCTCTCGCTCACTGATGACCAGTGGCGTTCTGGCGACATCTTCAGCTGCAAGGTCACCCATGAGGGCCAGACCCTCCACAAGGAGCTGTCCTCAACCCAGTGCACTTAGATGCCCACATGCTTCCTCCCTCACGCCCCACAATAGACTTCCCCACCTCTCCCCCCTCCTCCCCTACTTTCAATAAAAATCTTCTTTCTCATTCAATTGTCTCTCATGTCTTCTGGGTCTCATCTCCCCTCCCCTTGATGGTGGCTTGCAACATGGGGGCCCCTGACAATCCTCATGGGAAAAAGCAACACGGGCCAAGCCCCGACTGGGAGGAAGATGAAAGGTCCCTTCCAGCCAATGTGCTGACTCCTTCCCAAAGTCCTTCTCTCCATTCTGAGCCCTGACCTGAATCTAAAACTGTTTTTGTTCAAAGGGGAGACTCTCAAATGGAATGAGATGAGGAGTATGGGGGAAATGAGGGTCCAGTGCATGAATCTCATGACCTGGAGTCAGGAAAAACTGAATTCAAATTCAGCCATAAAGGCTTCCTAATTATGCCCCCTGATCTTCCTTTACTCCCTGTGTCCTTATCTATAAGATGTGAGAATGACAACATCCACCCACCTGCACTGTGGGGAGTATACAAGTAGGTCGCACCTGTAAGGCTCTTTGCCAAACTTAAACTGTTATAGAAAGACTAGCTTTTATCATTTTCATTATTATTAGCTTTGCTGAATACTCCCTTTCACCAAGGGTGCTGTGAGGATCGAATCAAATAGCTTAGCCAGCATGCGTTGCACATCTTAATGGCCTGAAGAAATCCTTGCTGGGTGATTAGATTGATCCGAATGCAGCCAGGAGGCAGGCCCAGGGTGGTGAGGGAGTGATCCTGGGAGAGTAAGAATGAGAGAAAAACCAGGCCTTTGTGACAGGGGATGTGAAGGCAGACAGGACAAAATTGGGAGGGGGCTGAATAGGCAGGGAGAGTGACAGTGAGGAGGAGGGGAAGAGAGGACCCATGCTGTGAACCTGGTTGATGGGGAGTTTGGCCACTCACTTGGCAATGGACAGGACATCACCATATCAACCTCCCTTCTACTTTTTATCCCTTGACAAGCATCCAAATACTCGCCTCCATGTTTCCCCCTCGCCTTCTGCCTTCTGGATTTCCTTACATGAGCACATCTTAATATGTAACATTAGCCCCCACACCCTCAAACTGATCAGATGTCTTTCACAAAAAAATCCTCTCCCCAAGCTAGGGCCTGGGCAAGGACCTCCTCCCACCAGGTCTCTGAGATCCTTAGGAAAATCTGGTCTCCTTACAGGTTACCATACATTGACTGTATCAAAACTTTGATCCTTGCGCAGCCTTCCCTAACTCTCCATCTCTTTCTAGTCTCCTCCATCACTGCTCTCCAGTTAAGTGGATAGAGCAGCAGCCCTAGAGCCAGATCAGGCCTTCTGTGGCTCCATCCCTCCCAAGACACAGAGCCATACCAGAACACGTGGAAGAGACCAGTGGTTCTGCTGTGTCCCCGACAGCTGCTCATGGAAGGCTGCCAGGCCAGAGTAACAAGGGCAGGGGTTCCATGGTGCCCCTGACATCTCACCTTCCCTGGGAGGTTACCATGGGCAGGCAGGGTTTAATGGCCACCAAAGAACACATCCCCATGACTAAATATAGATCCTGGCCACATGGCTTCCTTTTCTTTATGCTCTTTCATGCAGGTGCTCCCACTGCATACATTTACTCACTGGCTTCCCCTCCACAGAAGAACCCAGGCCACACTTCTCTGAGCACATCCACTTTTGTTGTTGTATGTTTTCTGCCATGTTCAGGAGCTAATCTTTTAGCTGCTCCTCCCAGGTCAGCCCCAGGCCTCCCCCTCGCTCTCCTTGTTTGGAAGGAGTTCTCCCAGCTGGCTAATAAAGATTTTGATAAGGCCTCATGAGCCATGGAAGCATACAGACACATAGAGTATCTTGAACTTGGTGTAGTCAGTAGCTGGGGAACTGCCCTGTGCCTTGGACTTGGGGACATGGCCCCAGGTGAAACATGTGAATCCCGTGAAATCACAGGAGGCTCCTGAGAGAGAGCAATTGAGAGAACTCAAACAAGAAACCTCAGATTTTCCACTGCATAAAACAGTGCACCGCGTCCTCACCAGAGGTCATAGAGGAGAACATCTGCTGCATAATCCATGGAGCCCCCATCAGGGGGACCCTGCTTACAGGTTACCATACATTGACTGTATCAAAACTTTGATCCTTGCGCAGCCTTCCCTAACTCTCCATCTCTTTCTAGTCTCCTCCATCACTGCTCTCCAGTTAAGTGGATAGAGCAGCAGCCCTAGAGCCAGGAAAGGTTCGAATATGGCCTCAGATTCTTGCTCACTGTGAGGTCCTGGCCAAGTCACAATCTCTGTCTGTTTCTTTGTTTGGGATTTTAATAGTACCTAACCAGCACAGACTCGTTATGGATATCACTTTGTCAAGCCCATAACCCAGTGTCCGTCACTCAATGGGCACTTAATACAATCTTATTTCCAGGAATCCTTTCCTTCTCCCCCAGGTAGGGATAAGGGAGCTACCTGCCAGAGGCTGCTGGAGGCCTAACTCAGACCCATAGAATGGATTTCTTCCTGTGAGAGGATGATGATGATAGAAGGAGACTGAGAGGCAGTTGCTTTCTCTGACCTCTCTCCTCTTCCCTCTGCCTCCAATTTATTTCATTCCCAATCCACAGGGAACATCTGAGAAGGCTGCTTTGTAACTCCTTCAAGTGTTATGATTCACAGCTATGGGAGGCTCTTGGAGAGCTGACCTGTCCCTTCACTTAGGCAGGGTCCTTAACACCCACTCTGTGAATCATCCTGGGCACATCTCCCATCTCTGCACCTGTGTATGACCTCTCCACCCCCAGGTACCTCTCCTTCCTCACTGAGGATCTCCAGCCTCGCTCAGACTGAGCCAGGAGACCACTTTTTCAGGAAGTCTTTGCTGGTGCTAGAAGCATCTAGAACCTTCTTTTCGTGTCTACTCTCTGTCTCCTTTGTAGAAGTCCCAGAGGTCCTTAACTACACACATAGCGCAGAGGAGAGGAAAGAAGACTGGACAAGACCAGATGACACAAGAGAAAGACTAAGGAGAGGAGAGACTGAAGTTGGAAAAAGAAAGGCAGACAAAGGGAGCAAGAGAAGGAGAAAAATGGAGTCTGCAGGCCACAGAGGAGCTCACTGTTCCACAATTCCTGTGAAAATGCCATAAGCTATAGGAAAGAGAATGGTTAGTGAGGAGCCAGAAGAGGAAGCCCAGATTCCCAAGAGTCAGTGAGGCAGACCATGGCAGACACACCCACTGCCTTTAGGGGACACAATCACTAGCCAGGCAGTAGGGGGGAACATGGAGCCTCTGCTCCTGCCCACTCAGGATCCTCCTACAGAGGCAGGAGGGTCACTTTCCTCGGCTGCTGACTCTGAGCCCCACTTTTTTAGGGGCCTAGTGATTCACACCCCACTTCCACTGAGCATCAATTTAGTTCTACAAAGAGAGATTGGCTTTGAAGCTATATAGAAAACAAGCACATGGATAATTCCCTCAGCCCTGGTGCAGAGTCAGGGGTGACAGCAGATGGGCCCCACAATTCAGCTCAGTTCAGTTCCTACTACTTTTAGTCCCAAAAAGGTAAAGTACAAAACCAGCCTAGTCAAAAATTGCACCCGGTTAGCTTCCCTGCACCAGAACTCTGCAGTCATTGATACTGAGCAGGCAACATCCCAGCCGGACGCCTGGCCTCCAGATCCTGCCAACTTGGCTGCTAGCTCAGACCAGAGGCCACTCCCATTCTCAGAAAGCTTTCCTTAGAATCACATGTCTCTAGGCTAAGGGTACAGAAGGTGGTACTCAGGCCCTCCCCTCTCCCTACATGGTGTCAGAGAAAGAATCCTTCATCCTCTAACACTAAGTTAATAAAGGCCCCCTGCATGTCTGAGTCAGGATGCTAAAACTCCATCCTGAGGAGGAGGGACCAGAAATGGACCTTTGAGAGCCAGGAAGACCCTGGTGAAGCAATGGAATATGGGCTGTTTGGGACTCACCCAATATGAGGTTCAATTCCAGCACTTCCAGCCCTAACTGGGTGACCACGACAAGGAATTGTATTTCCTTGGGGTCAGGTTCTTCATCCCCAAGGGGATGAAAAGATACTTGGACTACCTGGTCTCTGAGTCCCTTCTGATTATCACAGATGCTTTCATCCTTTGATATGAGTTTGTGGTCACTAATCCAAGGAAAAAGAACAGTGCCCACTGTTCAGGTGCAAGGAGCAACTTCAGGGTGGACTTAGGTAAGGATGACTCTAGGGGACACTTTGTGAAGATCTGCACTCTAAGGATTGTTAGGGAGATGGGGAGATAGCTCCAGGGAGCTAACCAGGAAGTTCTTTGGATCATAGATTTGTGAATAGAAGGGTTTATCTAAAAGAGTATCTAGGGCCGTCCCTTCCTATATGATGCAGCCCTTTCTATCTCTATCTCTGTATCTATCTCTGATTTTCTGTGTCTCCATCTGTCTCTTTTTATTTCTCTCTCTCTCTCTTTCTCTCTCTATCTCTCTCTCTTTCTGCTTCTATTTCTTTCCTTCCCATCACCATCACTTGCTTAGCCTGAGGCCCCCATTCGTAACATAAGAATGAGTATTGGGGTTCTTTGTCCTTCCTGGGCCCTGCTGCAACAGGAAAGACTATGAGTATAATGTGGATCTGTCTCCAGTATCAGATGGAAGAAATAGACAAAGAGGTGAGGATGAGACAGGGCCCAGGCTGCATTCATGCTGTGCTGTGCAGGCCAAGAGGAAGCTGTCTCCTGCTCAGACCCATCTCAACAACCAGATCCGCTTCTGGACTCTATAAGGGAAGAAGGACATTGACAAAGAGAAGGTAATTTTTAGGAAGAAGCAGGACTCAGCTGGGGGAGAAATGGGAGCATCATTTAAAGGAGGTGAAGGAATTGGAGAATCATTTAAAAAAAAACTCGGGGTCTGCTGTGTGAAGCTAAGATTGGGATCAGGGAAAGAGCCAAGAGAGCGGTCTTCGGCTACCTCAAGGTCTGGCTCAGCATGGAAGAAGAAGGCTCATCCTGCCAGGCTCCAGAACCCAGAATTAGAAGCAGCAGAAAAGGAAATCCACAGCAGTGGGAAGAGAGCGCTCATTCGGAGCTGTCCATGGTGGAATGACCTTGTTCATCAGCAAGCAGAGCTGAGCGCCCCCTTACTCAGGCAGGAAGGCAATTCTGAATCCAAATCCTTTGGAGGACGAGCTTCTGAGGGCTTAAAAAATGGGATGGAGTCTAGAAGCTAGAGAAGGGATAAATGCCAGAGACCTGGGAGCCTTCTCTGAGCTTCACTTTCACCTTCTAGGTCATTGTTCAGTTATGACCAACTTTTCCTGATCCCCTGGACCATAACAAGCCAGACCTTCAGTCTCCACCATCTCCCCAAGGCAGTGCAAGGGAAGAGTTTCTTTGCTACAATTGAGGCGTGCTCCACACTGCCGAGTATTCGGGAAATGCTTAGCAGCGCAGTGATTGAGTGGCCTACAGCTTGCTTGCTAAGGGCTGGTTCTGAGAGGGTGGGACTGGCCGTGGCTCACACACAGGAGGGGAACGGGGCTGAAATCTCTACATGAGTCTTATTCCCACATGGGGTAACTAACCTTGCGTCAAAAAGCCCTAGTTCTAGAAATCAAAAAAACAGACTCAGCCTTCAAAAGACTAACTGAAGCAGCCCGGATCCCTCACCTGTCTTCCCTACACTAATGACCAGTCTCTAACTTGGGGTGGGGGTGAAAGGGAACTGAATGGAGGTGGGAAATGAAGAGAAAGGCCCCTTTCAAGTCCCATTTCACCCTAAAACCCTCAAAAAGTCAGGACCTGAATCGAGGAATCAATCCCACCAGCCCCTGCAGCTCATGGCGCAACATGGCTCTACACTGTGTTAGGGGAAGGGAATGTCGGGAAAAGGAGAGCACTGCAGAACCCTGGACATTATTCTCCTCGGCCTGGGATCATCCACACCGTGTCTGTCAACTCCCTGGAAACATGATTCCCAGAAGTTTGCACCAAGAATTAGGTGATTTATGTTAAGGGCTTTGAGATCCTAAGGTAACAAGCTGTGGGGACAATATTGGAAAAGACCCTAAAAATCCCAACCTGACATGTGTTCCCTACAGTTGACTAATGAAATTCCTGAATAGGGCCCTGGCATGGCAACTCATGTCCACTCAGAAAATGGGTTTTCTCTCAAGTCTTGACTGTGGGGCAAGTGTTGACTGACTGGGGAGTTGGGGGACACCTGCCCCAGCTCTGTGAAGGCAGGGAGAGGGGCCTCTGGGCCAGATAGAGGGGCCAGTGTTCCTGTCTCACAGCTGCACAGAGGGGAAGTGGAGGGTGTGAGACAAATAACTGAGAGGTTTTTGTGCGGGTCTGTGTCACAGTGTGTGATATTCGGAGGAGGGACCCGTCTGACCGTCATTGGTGAGTCCCTCTTTTTCTCTCTCCCTTTTTGGGATACTGAAGGTTCTGGGAAAATTGCCCCTGGTTTGCTCTGCTCAGCAGTGGGTCCTATCTAGGGTCCCATTTTCCAGCTCCTCCTAAAGGTCTGCAGTCTGCTGTGGCCCCTGACCTCTGCCTTTTTGCCCCCTCCTCTCTGAGGCTCCCTTCCTCTCCAGGGCTTGTCTCAGGGACTTGGATAATCTATGGAAATAGCCTTGAGTCTCTCCCAGCCTAGCTCTGTCTCCTTCCACCCTTTGGGCTCAATGAGAAACCTTTAGAAATTCAGCCACTAAGATCTGAGCACTGGGCTGCACTCAAGGGACACTTGGGGCCGGGCACAGGGAAGTCTGGGGGAGGATGGTCAGACCTGTTCCCCGAGAGAAGGTTTGGAGGGACCGGGGAGCTGTACTTCTCAGAAGGACCCCCTCATCCTGGGGGGCCCAGTGGCCTCAGGGGACAAATAGAGGGGCATCCCTGAGACCCCGGGAGAGGAGCACACAAGAGATCTGCTCCCACAAGGGAGCAGGGAGGGAGAACATGGCCTGGGACAGAGGGGGACATCTGGCCAAAGACAGACTCCCTGGAACACCTGGGCTTCATGAAGACTGAGCACCTCTGGAACGGAGTCTGCCCAGGGCCCAGGGACTCCCCACACCAGACCCCCTGCCCAGCAGAAATGGCCCAGCACAGACTTCCTCAGAGCAGCAGGCTGACCCCGGGGGCCCGCTCCTCACCAGAGGAAGCCCCAAAGACACACTGACTCCCAGCACTCAGGGCCGGATTGCCCAAGGCAAAGGGATGGATCAGAACAGACAGGCAGAGCCCCCAGGACAGGCAGGAGAGCGGCTCTGGGGAAGTGGGGGCAGGGCAGGGAGGGCAGCCCTGGCCATGCACTGGACTTCCCAGCAGCACTGGCTAGGCTCTGCCTGCAGGGTTTAACAGGAGCCTGAGCAGACCCAGACTCTGACAGAACAGACGGTCTGGCCTGGACGGTGAGTGCAGAGGTCAGTGACCCTGACTGACCAGCAGGTGAAGAGTTTACAGGCCAGCCAGGAGAAAGACTGAGCTCCTGGTGCCCAGAAATTCAGGCCAGAGTCCACTCTACAAAAGCCAGAGAACACAGGAGCACTACTGGGGGTCAGAGGACACGGCTCCAAATCTGAGCCCTACTTCTTCCTACTCGTGGGACTTTGGTGGGACTTCCCATGGTTGGGGACTCAGTTTGTTCATCTTTATGATGGGTGGACTATAGGAGAAAAGAGTCTTCTCACCAAGACCTCTGAAGCAGTGAGCCCGGCCTTGCTCCTTCCCACCAAGAACTTTCCAGATCTTGGTGGGATCTGGACTGGATATTCAGAGCTGGGGACCAGGGGTCACTCATGCTTTTCCTCTTCTCTACCTGACTCTCCCTCTTTTTCCACATCTCCCAGGTCAGCCCAAGGCATCCCCCACCATCAATGCCTTTGCTCCATCCCAGGATGAGCTAGCCACAAAAAAGGCCACCCTCGTGTGTCTGATAAATGGCTTCTACCCAAGCACTGTGGACGTGGCTTGGACCGAGAATGGCTCCCCCGTGACGCAGGGGGTGATGACCACCCAGCCAGCCCGCCAGAGTGACAACAAGTACACAGCCAGCAGTTACCTCTCGCTCACTGATGACCAGTGGCGTTCTGGCGACATCTTCAGCTGCAAGGTCACCCATGAGGGCCAGACCCTCCACAAGGAGCTGTCCTCAACCCAGTGCACTTAGATGCCCACGTGCTTCCTCCCTCACGCCCCACAATGGACTTCCCCACCTCTCCCCCCTCCTCCCCTACTTTCAATAAAGATCTTCTTTCTCATTCAATTGTCTCTCATGTCTTCTGGGTCTGATCTCCCCTCCCCTTGATGGTGGCTCGCAACATGGGGGCCCCTGACAATCCTCATGGGAAAAAGCAACACGGGCCAAGCCCCGACTGGGAGGAGGATGAAAGGTCCCTTCCAGCCAACGTGCTGACTTCTTCCCAAAGTCCTTCTCTCCATTCTGAGCCCTGACCTGAATCTAAAACTGTTTTTGTTCAAAGGGGAGACTCTCAAATGGAATGAGATGAGGTGTATGGGGGAAATGAGGGTCCAGTGCATGAATCTCATGGCCTGGAGTCAGGAAAACCTGAATTCAAATTCAGCCATAAAGGCTTCCTAATTATGCCCCATGATCTTCCTTTACTCCCTGTGTCCTTATCTGTAAGACGTGAGAATGACAACATCCACCCACCGGCACTGTGGGGAGTATACAAGTAGGTCGCACCTGTAAGGCTCTTTGCCAAACTTAAACTGTTATAGAAAGACTAGCTTTTATCATTTTCATTATTATTAGTTTTGCTGCTATTAATAGTCCCTTTCTCCCAGAGTGCTGTGAGAATCGAATCAAATAGCTTAGCCAGCATGCCTTGCACATCTTAATGGCCTGAAGAAATCCTTTCTGAGTGATTAGATTGGTCCGAATGCAGCCAGGAGGCAGGCCCAGGGTGGTGAGGGAGTGATCCTGGGAGAGTAAGAATGAGCGACAAACCAGGCCTTTGTGACAGGGGATGTGAAGGCAGACAGGACAAAATTGGGAGGGGGCTGAATAGGCGGCGAGAGTGACAGTGAGGAGGAGGGGAAGAGAGGACCTATGTTGTGAACCTGGTTGATGGGGAGTTTGGCCACTCACTTGGCAATGGACAGGACATCACCATGACAATCTCCCTTCTGCTTTTTCTCCCTTGACAAGCATCCAAATACTCGCCTCCATGTTTCCCCCTCGCCTTCTGCCTTCTGGATTTCCTTACATGAGCACATCTTAATATGTAGCATTAGCCCCCACACCCTCAAACTGATCAGATGTCTTTCACAAAAAAATCCTCTCCCCAAGCTAGGGCCTGGGCAAGGACCTCCTCCCACCAGGTCTCTGAGATCCTTAGGAAAATCTGGTCTCCTTGCATCAGCCCTTCTGGTGGCTCCATCCCTCCCAAGACACAGAGCCATACCAGAACACATGGAAGAGACCAGTGGTTCTGCTGTGTCCCCGATAGCTGGTCACATAAGGCTGCCAGGCCAGAGTAACAAGGGCAGGGGTTCCACGGTGCCCCTGACATCTCACCTTCCCTGGGAGGTTACCATGGGCAGGCAGAGTTTAATGGCCTTCAAGCAACACATCGCCGTGACTAAATATAGATCCAAGCCACATGGCTTCCTTTTCTTGATGCTCTTTCATGCAAGTGCTCCCACTGCATACATTTACTCACTGGCTTCCCCTCCACAGAAGAACCCAGACCACACTTCTCTGAGCACATCCACTTTTGTTGTTGTATGTTTTCTGCCATGTTCAGGAGCTAATCCTTTGGCTGCTCCTCTTCCTTCTATTCCATTTCCCAGGTCAGCCCCAGGCCTCTCCCTCGATCTCCTTGTTTGGAAGGAGTTCTCCCAGCTGGCTAATAAAGATTTTGATAAGGCCTCGTGAGCTATGGAAGGATACAGACACACAGACTATCTTGAACCTGGTGTAGCCAGTAGCTGGGGAACTGCCCTGTGCCTTGGACTTGGTGACATAGCCCCAGGGGAAACACGTGAATCCTGTGAAATCACAGGAGGCTCCTGAGAGAGAGCAATTGAGAGAACTCGAACAAGAAACCTCAGATTTTCCACTGCATAAAACAGTGAACCGCGTCCTCACCAGAGATCATGGAAGAGAACATCCACTGCATTATCCATGGGAGAAAGGAGTCTCCTTCAGTGGGAGGTTCTCCAGGAACTCTGCTTACAGGTTACAGTAATACACTGACTGCATTAAAACCTTGATCCTTGTGCAACCTTCCCTAACTCTCCATCTCTTTCCACTCTCCTCCATCATGCTCTCCAGTTAAGTGGATAGAGCAGCAGCCCTGGAGCCAAGAAAGGTTCGAATATGGCCTTGGACATTTGCTTACTGTGTGGTCCTGGCCAAGTCACAACCTCTGTCTGTTTCCTTATTTTTAAAACACGGATTTTAATAGCACCTAACCAGCACAGACTCGTTATGGATATCACTTTGTCAAATCCTTGGCCCAGTGTCTGTCACACAGTGGGCACTTAATCAAATCTTTCTTCCAGTCATCCTTTCCTTCTCCCCCTACTCTGTGAATCCGTCATCCTGGGCTACTCATTGTTCCCTCCCACATCACCATATCTCCCATGTCTGCATCTTTGTATGACCCTCTCCTCCCCCCAGGTAACTCTCCTTCCTCACTGCCAAGTGGATCTCCGGCCTCACTTAGACTGAGCCAAGAGACCACTTTATCAGAAAGTCTTTCCTGGTCCTAGAAGCATCTAGAACCTTCTTTTCATGGTTACTCTCTGTCTCCTTTGTAGGAATCCTAGAAGTCCTGGAGGTCCTTAACTACATACATAGCATAGAAGAGAGGAGAAAACTGGATGAGACCAGATGAGAGGAGACAACAGGAGATGAGAAGAGAGAAAGACAATGGAGAGGAGAGACTGAAGACAGATGCTTTTTATACAGCAAAATAACTGTTGTGGTATGTATACTTATATTGTATTTAATTTATATTTTAATATATTTAACATGTATTGGTCAACCTGCCATCTGAGGGAGGGGGTGGGGGGAAAGAGGGGAAAAGTTGGAACAAAAAGTTTTGCAATTGTCAATGCTGTAAAATTACCCATACATATAACTTGTAAATAAAAAGTTATAATTAATAATAATAATAATAGATGGCTTACATATTAACTTATGGGATAGGGAGATATTACATCAATTAGGGATGAAAATCACCACAGATTTTTAGGAGGAGTCATTGCTGCTGTGGCTTCCACAGCTTCAAAAATGTCTTGGACTACCAACTCACCCATATGAGTGGAGTGATGGCCTCTGACCAAAGGACAAAAAAAAAAAAACCAGTTGCATTACATCAATTACTACAAGAACAATTAGAATTAGAACATATTGAGGAAATAAATAGCCCAGGGAACTCCCCTGTATGGATATTTTCCATAAAAACAAAAATACATCCGCTTAAAGGCCCTAATGTGTTCACTGATACCACCAAGCAAAATAAAGAAGCCATCTATTCCCCACAATTGGGCATCTCTAATATATTTACTACACCTTACACCTCAACACAGCAAAATGAGTTGTAAGCCATTACACAAGCATTGAAAAGATGTGTTGCTTGTGTACCATATTCTCGGTGGACTAACTCAAGAGGTGACAGGCCA
Source organism: Antechinus flavipes (assembly GCF_016432865.1). Classification (NCBI taxonomy): domain Eukaryota; kingdom Metazoa; phylum Chordata; class Mammalia; order Dasyuromorphia; family Dasyuridae; genus Antechinus; species Antechinus flavipes. The sequence continues at coordinate 721,544,350 of NC_067398.1, read as the reverse complement.
AATGATATATTAATCAAATGGATATGACACATATGGGAAAAACATGCATTCATGTTAGAGTTGACACTTATTCAGGTTTTGTATTTGCATCTTCTCAACAAGGGGAAACTGCTTCACATGTAATAAATCACTTATGTCACTGTTTTGCCTCTATGGGTATCCCACACACCATGAAGACTGAACCCTCATATACTTCAAAAATATTAAAACAGTTCTTACATGAGTTCTCCATACATAGAACAGTAAGAGGATTCCTTACAACCCTACAGGACAGGCCATTGTAGAAAGGACTAATCAGACCCTCAAGAGACTTAAACAAAAAACAAAAAGAGTGAGATGGAGATAGGGCTACTCAGAAAGATATCGATAAAGCAGTGTACATAATACTTAAAATTTGATTAAAATGATTTAAGTCCAGCTATGAAATACTCTCTGGTGAAATAGAGAGAATCACTCAAAGATAACAGCCCGTCTTCACTAAGAAGGCCCCCTAAGAAGGAGCCATGGTAATGAAAAAGGTCTGAAGGATGGGAGGGACCCTATAGGGTTCTAATGAGAGGGGATAGGATAGACTTGTATCTCCAAGAAGAAAATCTTCAGCAGTGGATTCCAATCAGACATCTCAAAGAAAAGAAGGAAGAAGAAGCAACCATCGAAAAGGAGAAGACGTGCCCCCAAGGCCACTAGCAAGATGTTTTCTCTATATGTGGATTTGTGTCACACACACTCAAGCCAGGCAACAGATACCAAACGGTAGGCTGAACCCACTATGCCCTAGGATTGTCTCATGGGGTGGGGTATCATGTGGCACATGCTGGGTATGCAGAGGACGCCCTGTCATAGCGACCCTTTCATCTTCGTGGGAGGGTTGCAGCGATGTGTCTACATGATGGATCATCAGGTTGGCCCCTTAGAAAACAAAGCCTCCATTGGACACATTCTGGTCACTCAAAGACTGGGCCGGCAGTTTGGCACATGAAAAAAAACACCTTGGGCCCTGGTTCATGGACAAATGCCACGAGAATTGGATACCAGTTCTATACTAAGGCCTGTCTGGGAGGGAAATATGCATTCATGGGAGACTGTAACTATTACCAAAGAAACATTCGATTTTTACAATGTTACTTGTTGGAATTGTACAGTTAGTGACCGCTTGGACGCTGAAATTGAAGTCAGACTGTATTTGTGATCATCAGAGCTCATGTACCAATGCTTCCTGTCAAAAGTGAGAAATTGTATAGTACTAAGACTGATCATATGTAGAATACCATAATAGAAAAGAAGGAAACAGACTTTAATCCCATTAGAAAAAAGAGAGAAGTATCCTTGGAAATAGGAACAGAAGTAGAGTTATTGAAACTCCAGGCTCAAGTACAATGTGATTACGGATGTACAAAGGTTTGTGTAACGCCTTTGCTGTGTATAATCAAGATTATGATTGGAAAAGTATCAAGAGGGAGTTGAATGGTTTATTTCTCAATAACACAATTGAAGGGGACATAGAAAGTTTATATAAATTAGCATCTGACATAGAGAAAGCTTCTCATAAAGACCTGAATCCAGATAAAACTGGTGAAAAAATCAAACATTGGTTTCACTTTTTCACATTGGTTAAAACTGGAATCATGTATTCCCCTGTGTGTTGTTATGTTGTTACTGCCTTGTTGTTACCCTGAAATATTAGGATGCTTTTATAGATCTCTCTCTACCATCTTTTCAGAGGTTGCAGCTCAAGAAAGGACTTTTTATCTAAAAGACAAAAAGGGGGAAATTGCTGAGTTTTGGGACCTGCTGAGAAGGACTACAGAGGCCACTTCGACCTTTGGTGCACAATAAGTTTTCTGCCATGTTACAGAAACGCCCTTGTTGAGCAAAGAGCAATGATTTGTGATCATGGGAACCAGTAAGCCAAGGGTCACAGTCAATGGCTACATAAGCAAGGATGCCTGAACAGGACCTCTCTCCTGTGAGTGAGTTGCTGAATTGCTGGATTGGCTCTCCTCCATTTGGCAGATGCCATGCATATGCAAAGCCAATGAGCTGCTTTTCTGAATGGTGATTGGGGAATCATTACTGTTCACGCTGATCAGGCGAGCAAAAATGTATATCAACAAAGCTGTACAGCATAATAAACTGGAGCTCTTTTCACATTCTATGAGTCTCCCGCCTCATTCATCTTACCTCTGAGATCAAAGGGCTCAGAAGTTTTGAACTCTTAAAAGATAGCTGCAAAAATTCAGGATGGTAAGGTCATCCAGGATGAGCTATCTCACTGCCCAGACACTTACCACTGTGTCCCCAGACACATGACTAGTGGCCCCCTCCATCTTTCCCCACACATGGGCTTCCCCAGTCCATCCTCTCCTTTTCCTTCCCTTCAATAAAGACCTTGTCCTTCCTCACTCAATTTCTCTCATGCCTTCTGGGTCTGATCTCCCCTCCCCTTGATGGAAATTACAAAATTGGGGGCCCCATATCAAAGCCAAACCCCTGGACAGATGGAAGATGAAACCCTCTGACCCTACAATCCAAGGTCTGCAGTGGGTCCCCTAATCCCAGTCACACAAGATAGGGATAAAAAACAAATGACAGAAATTATCCAGGAGTAGCCCAACATGCAGGAAACATGAAGAGCATTCAGAGCAGAGGCCAGGATTACTCCAGATCAGCTTCAGACACTGGGATGGAAAAAGATCCTGCCATCCTCTGAAGCCCAGACTGCTAGGACTAGACCAGGCAGTCCTCTTCCTGACAAGTCCTGACCACAAAGCAGGGTACATACTGAGAGTCTGGGGACTCACACTGAGCCATATGTCTCTACCGCCTGGAAACCTTTGCCAAGTTACAGCCTCCCAGGACTCAGTTGCCTCATCTGTAAAGAGATCAGCTTGGATGAGGTAGATGCTCAGTTCTCATTTAGCTCTACATCTGGACCTCAAAGACTGAAATTCAAATCCAGTCAAGGAGGGCGTGATCATCTCTCTTTGGTGTACTCGCCTCCCTTCCTGAGAAGTCAAGGGAGGCTATGACCACCTATGTTCTAAAACAAAAGAAAGCGAGAGATATAAAGGGCTGGAACTCTGGAAAAGTATACTTGAACCAAGGATACTTACAGCAGGGTGTTTGCTCAGTGTGATTGATGAGATAATGGTTCTCTAGTTCACATATACTTAGTACTTAGTATGGTGATGTTCTACAGTTGGCATATGCTCAGGTGATGTAATTGTACTAAGGTACTTAAGGGCTAAGAGGACTGGAGAGAGAGAGAGAGAGAGAGAGAGAGAGAGAGAGAGAGAGAGAGTGTGTGTGTGTGTGTGTGCACACTCGAGCTCGATCTCAGACTCCAAGACTCCAGACTCCAGATTCCAAACTCCATCCTTGACCATCCTCTTGGTGGCTCTCCTGCCTTCACCACTTCACCTAAGACCAAGGCAGTTCAGAGATACTCCAGAAAGCTAGTCCGGACATTACAGTTGAATATAGACACTAAAAGTGACTTGACTTCTCTTGACCTTGTTTGGTTGAACTACCAAGTAGGTATAATAAGAGCATCTTGTTGGGAGGAGCTAATGAGAATTTCATGTAAAGTGCTTAGCACAGAATTTGGTACATAGAAGACATTCTAAAATGTTAGGTGCTATCATTACCATCATCATCATCACCATCACCATCACCACCATCATCGTCATTGCTAAGCCAAGAAAGCAGACTCCGATTCCTGGACTTAGTGATCAAAGGATTGAGTTCAAATATTACCGTGAACATTTAATTAGCCACATTACCTTGGAATAAGCACTTCCTCTTCCTAGGACTCAGCTTCCTCCACCGTAAAAATGACAGGTTGGACCAGAACACACACAAGAACCTTTCTAGGTCTCTATCCTCTGGCCATAATAATGAGGATTGTGCTGTTCCAGATCTTTCACTTGCTCAGGGGAAGGCAATTGCCAGGTGCATATGACCATCTCTCGCTACAGATGAGCACTTCTCTCAAACAGAGTCTTGTTGGGGACACTGAAAGGCTCCTGACTGGCTCAAGGTCACAACTATGCTGTGTCCAACATAGAGTTGAAACTCAGGTTTTCTGATTCCAAGAGTGACCCTCAATCATAAGAACAAGAACAGATGATGATGGAGAGTGACCTCAGGAAAGCTGGACTGGAATGGGGCCAGATAGAACTTAGATTGAAGGAGGCAGGACCAAGAATGAGCCTAGAAAAGCCAAGAAGACCCTGGGTAAAGCAATGGAAAATGGGCTGCTTGGGACTCACCCAGTATGAGATTCAATTGCAGCACTGCCAGTCCTAACTGGGTGACCAGGACAAGAAATTTTGTTTCCTGGGGGGCAAATTCTTCATCTCTAAGGGGATGAAAAGTTACTTAGACTATCTGGTCGCTGAGTTCCTTCTGATTATCACTGATGCTTTCATCCTTTGATATGAGTTTGTGGTCACTAATCCAAGGATAGAGAACAGTGCCCACTAGTCAGTTGCAAGGAGCAAGTTCAGGGTGGATGACTCGAGGATGCACTTTGTGAAGAATCTGCATTCTTAAGGATTGGTCATGAGATGAAGAAACAGGGAGCTAACCAGGAAAAAGTTCTCTAGGGTCCCATATTTATGAAAAGAAGGGGACTACCTAAAAGAGCATCTAGTTTAATCCCTTCCTAAATGAGGCATCTCTATCTTTGTCTCTAATTGTCTCTATCCCTGTGTTTCTCATTCTCTCTTTCTCTTTTTTTCTCCAATCTCTCTCTCCCCATCTCTGTCTTTCTCTCTGTCTCTCTCATTGCTTCTCTCTGTGTCTCTCTCTCAGTCTCTGTATGTCTCACTGTCTCCGAATCTCTATCTCCATATCTCTGTCTCTCTGTCTCTGTCTCTCTCTGTGTCTGTCTGCCTCTCTCTCTCTTTTTCCTCCCCATCACTTTCTTGGGCTGAGATCTTCATTTATAACAGAAGTATGTGGATTGGGGTCCTTTGTCCTTCCTGGGCCGGCTAAAACAGGAGGGACTCTATGTTTAACCTGGTTACTGTCCTCAAAAGACACCTGTCTATATTATCAGATGAAGGAAATAGACTATCAGGGTGAGGATGAGGCAGGGGCCAGAGTGCACTCGGATCATGATGTCCAGGGCAAAAAAGTTGTCCCCTGTTCTGCTCAGACACCATCTCAAGAACCAGTTTCACTTCTGCACTCCATAACTGAGAAAGATATTTACAAAATAGAAGGTCATTTTTGAAAAGGAAGAGGATCCACCTAGTGAAGGAATGAGAAAGTAAGGACCATATAGAAAGATTTTATTATTATTATTATAGCTTTTTATTGACAGAACATATGCATGGGTAATTTTTCAACATTGACCCTTGCAAACACTTCTGTTCCAACATTTCCCTTCCTTCCCTCCACCCCCTCCCCTAGATGGCAGGCAGTCTCATACATGTTAAACTTGTTAAAATATATATCAAATACAATATATGTGTACATATTTGTACAGTTCTCTTGTTGCACAAGAAAAATCAGATTTAAAAAGGTAAAAATAACTGGGAAAAAAACATAAATGCAAGCAGTCCACATTCATTTCCCAGTGTTCTTTTGCTGGACTTGCAGAAACACTTCACGACACTGGGGGTCTTCTGTGTGAAGAAGATAAAACTGGGATCAGGGAAAGGGCCAAAATTCATATATCTACATGGTTAGCTCAGGATGGATGAATGAGACTCATTCCCAGAGCCCAGAATGAGAAGCAACTGACAAAGAAAACTGATTGCATTGGGTTCATTGAAAGGGGAAGTAGCTAACATTTGGAGCTGTCCATGGTGGAACGATCTCCTGGGACATCGGCAAGTGGAACTGAGTGTACTTTGGATCAGATAGGAATGCAGTGATGGGAATTGTGAATCCAGAATCCTTTGGAAAAGAAATCTTTGAGGGCTCATGAGAACTGACACACTGGGGATTTCTTTGACAAAGAGACCTAACTCAGTTTCAATTGATAAATGATGGACAGAAGCAGCTACACCCAAAGAAAGAACACTGGGAAATGAATGTAAACTATTTGCCTTTTTGTTTTTCTTCCCGGGTTATTTATACCTTCTGAATCCAATTCTCCCTGTGCAACAAGAGAACTGTTCGGTTCTGCAAACATATATTGTATCTAGGATATACTGCAACATATTTAACATATATAGGACTGCTTGCCATCTAGGGGAGGGGGTGGAGGGAGGGAGGGGAAAAATCGGAACAGAAGCGAGTGCAAGGGATAATATTGATAAAAAAAAATTACACTGGCATGGGTTCTGTCAATAAAAAGTTATTATAAAATTAAATTAAATTTAAAAAAAAGAAAGAACTGAGACACTGGGCGCCTAGAAGCTGAAAGAAGGAATGAGAGCCAGAGATCTGAGAGCCTTCTCTGAGGTTCACTTTCATTTCCTTGGCTGTTATTCAATTATGTTCAAACCCTCAAGATCCTGTGGACCATAACGATCTACAGCTTTCAGTATTCACCATGTCCCCAAGACTGTCCAAGCTCATACGCATTGCTTCCATATCACTTCCTCCATCTCGTTTTAGGCAGCCCCCTTCTCATTTTATCTTTAAGCTTTCCTGATATCAGGCCTTTTCCAATAGGTGCTCTCTTCTCGTTGTCTGGCCAAAGAAGCTTCAGCTTCAGTAATTCACCTTCTAAACAATACACTGAATTTATTCTTGATGTGTGACTGCTTGCTCTCCTTCCTATCCCACAGTCTCTGCAAAGACCTCTTCAACCTGACATTGCAAGATTACAATTCGGCAGCATCCAGCTTGGCTTATACTCCAGCTCTCCTGTGTATTCCTGCCAACTCTTCTTAATGTCTTCTGCTTCTGGGAAATCCTGCCATTTAGGGCATTTTTCATGCCCCTTCCTCTTCTGTGTTAATATCGTCAGGTGTGTGGCCAGTGTCCTCTGAAGGAAGAGCTTTGTTTGCTAACAAGTGAGACACACTCCACACTGCCAAGTATTTGGGAAATGTTTAGCAGCCTAGTGGGCACTTAGTAAGTTAAGATTGAGTGGCTTAAAGCTTGCTTGCTAAGGGCTGGCTCTGAGAGTGTGTGACTGGCCATGGCTCACACACAGGAGGGAAATGGGGCTGAAATCTCTAAATAATTCTTTATTCCCACATGGGGTGACCATCCATGAGTCAAAAAGCCCTAGTTTTAGAAACAAGAAAGAAACAGGCTCAGCCTTCAAAATATACCTAACTAAAACAGCCCCAATCCCTCACCTGTCTTCCCTGAACTAGTGAGACAAGAACATTGGAGGAAATACTGGAGCCTGTGCTCTGGCTCAGGGTGAGGGGTAAAAGGGGACTGAATGGAGGCGAGAAATAAGGGCAAAGGTCTTTGTCAAGTCCCATTTCACTTTAAAATCTTCAAAAAGCCAGGACCTGAATCAAGAAATCAATCCCACCAGCCCCTGCAGCCCAGACAACATGGCTCCCCACTGTGTTAGGGGAAGGGAATGTAGGGAAAAGGAGATCATTGCAGAACCCTGGACATCATTCTCCTCAGCCTGGGATCATCCACACCGTCTGTGTCTGTCAACTCCCTGGAAATATGATCCCCCAGAGATGGGGAGAGAGAGATATTGGAAAAAGAAAGAAAGGGTCAGAGAAACAAGAATTGGGTGATTTATGTTAAGGGCTTTGAGATCCTAAGGTAACAAGCTGTGGGGACAATATTGGAAAAGACCTTAAAAACCCCACCTGACATGTGTTCCTACAGTTGACTTTTGGAATTCCTGAATAAGGCCCTGGCATGGCAACTCATGTCCACTCAGAAAATGGATTTTCTCTCAAGTCTTGAGTGTGGGGGCAAGTGTTGACTGACTGGGGAGTTGGGGGACACCTGCCCCAGCTTTGTCAAGGGAGGGAGAGGGGCCTCTGGGCCCTGATGATCCAGGTGGAGGGGCCAGCTGCACAGAGGGGAAGGGGAGGGGATGAGACAAATCACTGGGAGGTTTTTGTTCAGGGCTGTATCACGGTGTTATGTTTTCGGAGGAGGGACCCATCTGACAGTCCTAGGTGAGTGGCACTTTTTCTCTCTCCTTTTTTGGGATACTGGGGGTTCTGGGAAAATTGCCCCTGGTTTGCTCTGCTCAGCAGTGGGTCCTATCTAGGGTCCCATTTGCCAGCTCCTCCTAAAGATCTTCAGTCTGCTGTGGCCCCTGACCTCTGCCTCTTTGCCCCCTCTTCTCTGAGGCTCCCTTCCTCTCCAGGGCTTGTCTCAGGGACTTGGATAATCTATGGAAATAGCCTTGACTCTCTCCCAGCCTAGCTCTGTCTCCCTCCACCCTTTGGGCTCAATGAGAAACCTTTAGAAATTCAGCCACCTAAGATCTGAGCACTGGGCTGCACTCAAGGGACACTTGGGGCCGGGCACAGGGAAGTCTGGGGAGGATGGTCAGACCTGATCCCCGAGAGAGGGTTTGGTGGGAACCGGGGAGCTGTACTTCTCAGAAGGACCCCCTCATCCTGGGGGGCCCAGTGGCCTCAGGGGACAAATAGAGGGGCATCCCTGAGACCCCGGGAGAGGAGCACACAAGAGATCTGATCCCACAAGAGAGCAGGGAAGGAGAACATGGCCTGGGACAGAGGCAGCCATCTGGCCAAAGACAGACTCCCTGGAACACCTGGGCTTCATGAAGACTGAGCACCTTTGGAACAGAGTCTGCTCAGGGCCCAGGGACTCCCCACACCAGACCCCCTGCCCAGCAGAGACGGCTCAGCACAGACTTCCTCAGAGCAGCAGGCTGACCCCGGGGGCCCGCTCCTCACCAGAGGAAGCCCCAAAGACACACTGACTCCCAGCACTCAGGGCCGGATTGCCCAAGGCAAAGGGATGGCTCGGGACAGACAGGCAGAGCCCCCAGGACAGGCAGGAGAGCGGCTCTGGGGAAGTGGGGGCAGGGCAGGGAGGGCAGCCCTGGCCATGCACTGGACTTCCCAGCAGCACTGGCTAGGCTCTGCCTGCAGGGTTTAACAGGAGCCTGAGCAGAACCAGACTCTGACAGAACAGACGGTCTGGCCTGGACGGTGAGTGCAGAGGTCAGTGACCCTGACTGACCAGCAGGTGAAGAGTTTACAGGCCAGCCAGGAGAAAGACTGAGCTCCTGGTGCCCAGAAATTCAGGCCAGAGTCCACTCTACAAAAGCCAGAGAACACAGGAGCACTACTGGGGGTCAGAGGACACGGCTCCAAATCTGAGCCCTACTTCTTCCTACTCGTGGGACTTTGGTGGGACTTCCCATGGTTGGGGACTCAGTTTGTTCATCTTTATGATGGGTGGACTATAGGAGAAAAGAGCCTTCTCACCCAAGACCTCTGACACACTGAGCCAGGCCTTGCTCCTTCCCACCAAGGACTTTCCAGATCCTCGTGGGATCTGGACTGGACATTCAGGGCTGGGGACCAGGGGTCTCTCACGCCCTGACCTTTTCCTCTTCTCTACCTAACTCTCCCTCTTTTTCCACATCTCCCAGGTCAGCCCAAGGCAACCCCCACCGTGAATGTCTTTGCTCCATCCAAACCTGAGCTAGACACAAAAAAGGCCACCCTCGTGTGTCTGATAAATGGCTTCTACCCAAGCACTGTGGATGTGGCTTGGACCAAGAATGGCTCCCCCGTGACCCAGGGGGTGATGACCACGCAGCCAGCCCGCCAGAGTGACAACAAGTACACAGCCAGCAGTTACCTCTCGCTCACTGATGACCAGTGGCGTTCTGGCGACATCTTCAGCTGCAAGGTCACCCATGAGGGCCAGACCCTCCACAAGGAGCTGTCCTCAACCCAGTGCACTTAGATGCCCACATGCTTCCTCCCTCACGCCCCACAATAGACTTCCCCACCTCTCCCCCCTCCTCCCCTACTTTCAATAAAAATCTTCTTTCTCATTCAATTGTCTCTCATGTCTTCTGGGTCTCATCTCCCCTCCCCTTGATGGTGGCTTGCAACATGGGGGCCCCTGACAATCCTCATGGGAAAAAGCAACACGGGCCAAGCCCCGACTGGGAGGAAGATGAAAGGTCCCTTCCAGCCAATGTGCTGACTCCTTCCCAAAGTCCTTCTCTCCATTCTGAGCCCTGACCTGAATCTAAAGCTGTTTTTGTTCAAAGGGGAGACTCTCAAATGGAATGAGATGAGGTGTATGGGGGAAATGAGGGTCCAGTGCATGAATCTCATGACCTGGACTCAGGAAAAACTGAATTCAAATTCAGCCATAAAGGCTTCCTAATTATGCCCCCTGATCTTCCTTTACTCCCTGTGTCCTTATCTATAAGATGTGAGAATGACAACATTCACCCACCTGCACTGTGGGGAGTATACAAGTAGGTCGCACCTGTAAGGCTCTTTGCCAAACTTAAACTGTTATAGAAAGACTAGCTTTTATCATTTTCATTATTATTAGCTTTGCTGAATACTCCCTTTCACCAAGGGTGCTGTGAGGATCGAATCAAATAGCTTAGCCAGCATGCGTTGCACATCTTAATGGCCTGAAGAAATCCTTGCTGGGTGATTAGATTGATCCGAATGCAGCCAGGAGGCAGGCCCAGGGTGGTGAGGGAGTGATCCTGGGAGAGTAAGAATGAGAGAAAAACCAGGCCTTTGTGACAGGGGATGTGAAGGCAGACAGGACAAAATTGGGAGGGGGCTGAATAGGCAGGGAGAGTGACAGTGAGGAGGAGGGGAAGAGAGGACCCATGCTGTGAACCTGGTTGATGGGGAGTTTGGCCACTCACTTGGCAATGGACAGGACATCACCATATCAACCTCCCTTCTACTTTTTCTCCCTTGACAAGCATCCAAATACTCGCCTCCATGTTTCCCCCTCGCCTTCTGCCTTCTGGATTTCCTTACATGAGCACATCTTAATATGTAACATTAGCCCCCACACCCTCAAACTGATCAGATGTCTTTCACAAAAAAATCCTCTCCCCAAGCTAGGGCCTGGGCAAGGACCTCCTCCCACCAGGTCTCTGAGATCCTTAGGAAAATCTGGTCTCCTTACAGGTTACCATACATTGACTGTATCAAAACTTTGATCCTTGCGCAGCCTTCCCTAACTCTCCATCTCTTTCTAGTCTCCTCCATCACTGCTCTCCAGTTAAGTGGATAGAGCAGCAGCCCTAGAGCCAGATCAGGCCTTCTGGTGGCTCCATCCCTCCCAAGACACAGAGCCATACCAGAACACATGGAAGAGACCAGTGGTTCTGCTGTGTCCCCGACAGCTGCTCATGGAAGGCTGCCAGGCCAGAGTAACAAGGGCAGGGGTTCCATGGTGCCCCTGACATCTCACCTTCCCTGGGAGGTTACCATGGGCAGGCAGGGTTTAATGGCCACCAAAGAACACATCCCCATGACTAAATATAGATCCTGGCCACATGGCTTCCTTTTCTTTATGCTCTTTCATGCAGGTGCTCCCACTGCATACATTTACTCACTGGCTTCCCCTCCACAGAAGAACCCAGGCCACACTTCTCTGAGCACATCCACTTTTGTTGTTGTATGTTTTCTGCCATGTTCAGGAGCTAATCTTTTAGCTGCTCCTCCCAGGTCAGCCCCAGGCCTCCCCCTCGCTCTCCTTGTTTGGAAGGAGTTCTCCCAGCTGGCTAATAAAGATTTTGATAAGGCCTCATGAGCCATGGAAGCATACAGACACATAGAGTATCTTGAACTTGGTGTAGTCAGTAGCTGGGGAACTGCCCTGTGCCTTGGACTTGGGGACATGGCCCCAGGTGAAACATGTGAATCCCGTGAAATCACAGGAGGCTCCTGAGAGAGAGCAATTGAGAGAACTCAAACAAGAAACCTCAGATTTTCCACTGCATAAAACAGTGCACCGCGTCCTCACCAGAGGTCATAGAGGAGAACATCTGCTGCATAATCCATGGAGCCCCCATCAGGGGGACCCTGCTTACAGGTTACCATACATTGACTGTATCAAAACTTTGATCCTTGCGCAGCCTTCCCTAACTCTCCATCTCTTTCTAGTCTCCTCCATCACTGCTCTCCAGTTAAGTGGATAGAGCAGCAGCCCTAGAGCCAGGAAAGGTTCGAATATGGCCTCAGATTCTTGCTCACTGTGAGGTCCTGGCCAAGTCACAATCTCTGTCTGTTTCTTTGTTTGGGATTTTAATAGTACCTAACCAGCACAGACTCGTTATGGATATCACTTTGTCAAGCCCATAACCCAGTGTCCGTCACTCAATGGGCACTTAATACAATCTTATTTCCAGAAATCCTTTCCTTCTCCCCCAGGTAGGGATAAGGGAGCTACCTGCCAGAGGCTGCTGGAGGCCTAACTCAGACCCATAGAATGGATTTCTTCCTGTGAGAGGATGATGATGATAGAAGGAGACTGAGAGGCAGTTGCTTTCTCTGACCTCTCTCCTCTTCCCTCTGCCTCCAATTTATTTCATTCCCAATCCACAGGGAACATCTGAGAAGGCTGCTTTGTAACTCCTTCAAGTGTTATGATTCACAGCTATGGGAGGCTCTTGGAGAGCTGACCTGCCCCTTCACTTAGGCAGGGTCCTTAACACCCACTCTGTGAATCATCCTGGGCACATCTCCCATCTCTGCACCTGTGTATGACCTCTCCACCCCCGGTACCTCTCCTTCCTCACTGAGGATCTCCAGCCTCGCTCAGACTGAGCCAGGAGACCACTTTTTCAGGAAGTCTTTGCTGGTGCTAGAAGCATCTAGAACCTTCTTTTCGTGTCTACTCTCTGTCTCCTTTGTAGAAGTCCCAGAGGTCCTTAACTACACACATAGCGCAGAGGAGAGGAAAGAAGACTGGACAAGACCAGATGACACAAGAGAAAGACTAAGGAGAGGAGAGACTGAAGTTGGAAAAAGAAAGGCAGACAAAGGGAGCAAGAGAAGGAGAAAAATGGAGTCTGCAGGCCACAGAGGAGCTCACTGTTCCACAATTCCTGTGAAAATGCCATAAGCTATAGGAAAGAGAATGGTTAGTGAGGAGCCAGAAGAGGAAGCCCAGATTCCCAAAAGTCAGTGGGGCAGACCATGGCAGACACACCCACTGCCTTTAGGGGACACAATCACTAGCCAGGCAGTAGGGGGGAACATGGAGCCTCTGCTCCTGCCCTCTCAGGATCCCCCTACAGAGGCAGGAGGGTCACTTTCCTCGGCTGCTGACTCTGAGCCCCACTTTTTTAGGGGCCTAGTGATTCACACCCCACTTCCACTGAGCATCAATTTAGTTCTACAAAGAGATATTGGCTTTGAAGCTATATAGAAAACAAGCACATGGATAATTCCCTCAGCCCTGGTGCAGAGTCAGGGGTGACAGCAGATGGGCCCCACAGTTCAGCTCAGCTCCTACTACTTTTAATCCCAAAAAGGTAAAGTACAAAACCAGCCTAGTCAAAAATTGCACCCGGTTAGCTTCCCTGCACCAGAACTCTGCAGTCATTGATACTGAGCAGGCAACATCCCAGCCGGATGCCTGGCCTCCAGGTCCCGCCAGCTTGGCTGCTAGCTCAGACCAGAGGCCACTTCCATTCTCAGAAGGCTTTCCTTAGAATCACCTGTCTCTAGGCTAAGGGAGGGCCCAGGCCCTCCCCTCTCCCTACATGGTGTCAGTGAAAGAATCCTCATCCTCTAACACTAAGACAATAAAGGCCCCCTGCATGTCTGAGTCAGGATGCTAAAACTCCATGCTGAGGAGGAGGGACCAGAAATGGACCTTTGAGAGCCAGGAAGACCCTGGTGAAGCAATGGAATATGGGCTGTTTGGGACTCACCCAATATGAGGTTCAGTTCCAGCAATTCCAGCCCTAACTGGGTGACCACGACAAGGAATTGTATTTCCTTGGGGTCAGGTTCTTCATCCCCAAGGGGATGAAAAGATACTTGGACTACCTGGTCTCTGAGTCCCTTCTGATTATCACAGATGCTTTCATCCTTTGATATGAGTTTGTGGTCACTAATCCAAGGAAAAAGAACAGTGCCCACTGTTCAGGTGCAAGGAGCAACTTCAGGGTGGACTTAGGTAAGGATGACTCTAGGGGACACTTTGTGAAGATCTGCACTCTAAGGATTGTTAGGGAGATGGGGAGATAGCTCCAGGGAGCTAACCAGGAAGTTCTTTGGATCATAGATTTGTGAATAGAAGGGTTTATCTAAAAGAGTATCTAGGGCCGTCCCTTCCTATATGATGCAGCCCTTTCTATCTCTATCTCTGTATCTATCTCTGATTTTCTGTGTCTCCATCTGTCTCTTTTTATTTCTCTCTCTCTCTTTCTCTCTCTATCTCTCTCTCTTTCTGCTTCTATTTCTTTCCTTCCCATCACCATCACTTGCTTAGCCTGAGGCCCCCATTCGTAACATAAGAATGAGTATTGGGGTTCTTTGTCCTTCCTGGGCCCTGCTGCAACAGGAAAGACTATGAGTATAATGTGGATCTGTCTCCAGTATCAGATGGAAGAAATAGACAAAGCGGTGAGGATGAGACAGGGCCCAGGCTGCATTCATGCTGTGCTGTGCAGGCCAAGAGGAAGCTGTCTCCTGCTCAGACCCATCTCAACAACCAGATCCGCTTCTGGACTCTATAAGGGAAGAAGGACATTGACAAAGAGAAGGTAATTTTTAGGAAGAAGCAGGACTCAGCTGGGGGAGAAATGGGAGCATCATTTAAAGGAGGTGAAGGAATTGGAGAATCATTTAAAAAAAAACTCGGGGTCTGCTGTGTGAAGCTAAGATTGGGATCAGGGAAAGAGCCAAGAGAGCGGTCTTCGGCTACCTCAAGGTCTGGCTCAGCATGGAAGAAGAAGGCTCATCCTGCCAGGCTCCAGAACCCAGAATTAGAAGCAGCAGAAAAGGAAATCCACAGCAGTGGGAAGAGAGCACTCATTCGGAGCTGTCCATGGTGGAATGACCTTGTTCATCAGCAAGCAGAGCTGAGCGCCCCCTTACTCAGGCAGGAAGGCAATTCTGAATCCAAATCCTTTGGAGGACGAGCTTCTGAGGGCTTAAAAAATGGGATGGAGTCTAGAAGCTAGAGAAGGGATAAATGCCAGAGACCTGGGAGCCTTCTCTGAGCTTCACTTTCACCTTCTAGGTCATTGTTCAGTTATGACCAACTTTTCCTGATCCCCTGGACCATAACAAGCCAGACCTTCAGTCTCCACCATCTCCCCAAGGCAGTGCAAGGGAAGAGTTTCTTTGCTACAATTGAGGCGTGCTCCACACTGCCGAGTATTCGGGAAATGCTTAGCAGCGCAGTGATTGAGTGGCCTACAGCTTGCTTGCTAAGGGCTGGTTCTGAGAGGGTGGGACTGGCCGTGGCTCACACACAGGAGGGGAACGGGGCTGAAATCTCTACATGAGTCTTATTCCCACATGGGGTAACTAACCTTGCGTCAAAAAGCCCTAGTTCTAGAAATCAAAAAAACAGACTCAGCCTTCAAAAGACTAACTGAAGCAGCCCGGATCCCTCACCTGTCTTCCCTACACTAATGACCAGTCTCTAACTTGGGGTGGGGGTGAAAGGGAACTGAATGGAGGTGGGAAATGAAGAGAAAGGCCCCTTTCAAGTCCCATTTCACCCTAAAACCCTCAAAAAGTCAGGACCTGAATCGAGGAATCAATCCCACCAGCCCCTGCAGCTCATGGCGCAACATGGCTCTACACTGTGTTAGGGGAAGGGAATGTCGGGAAAAGGAGAGCATTGCAGAACCCTGGACATTATTCTCCTCGGGCTGGGATCATCCACACCGTGTCTGTCAACTCCCTGGAAACATGATTCCCAGAAGTTTGCACCAAGAAGTAGGTGATTTATGTTAAGGGCTTTGAGATCCTAAGGTAACAAGCTGTGGGGACAATATTGGAAAAGACCCTAAAAATCCCAACTTGACATGTGTTCCCTACAGTTGACTAATGAAATTCCTGAATAGGGCCCTGGCATGGCAACTCATGTCCACTCAGAAAATGGGTTTTCACTCAAGTCTTGAGTTTGGGGGCAAGTGTTGACTGACTGGGGAGTTGGGGGACACCTGCCCCCGCTCTGTGAAGGCGGGGAGAGGGGCCTCTGGGCCCTGATGACCCAGGTGGAGGGGCCAGTGTTCCTGTCTCACAGCTGCACAGAGGGAAAGGGAGGGGGTGAGACAAATCACTGGGAGGTTTTTGTGCGGGTCTGTGTCACGGTGTTGGGTGTTCGGCGGAGGGACCCGTGTGACCGTCATTGGTGAGTCCCTCTTTTTCTCTCTCTCTTTCTGAGATACTGAAGGTTCTGGGAAAATTGCCCCTGGTTTGCTCTGCTCAGCAGTGGGTCCTATCTAGGGTCCCATTTGCCAGCTCCTCCTAAAGGTCTGCAGTCTGCTGTGGCCCCTGACCTCTGCCTTTTTGCCCCCTCTTCTCTGAGGCTCCCATCCTCTCCAGGGCTTGTCTCAGGGACTTGGATAATCTATGGAAATAGCCTTGAGTCTCTCCCAGCCTAGCTCTGTCTCCCTCCACCCTTTGGGCTCAATGAGAAACCTTTAGAAATTCAGCCACTAAGATCTGAGCACTGGGCTGCACTCAAGGGACACTTGGGGCCGGGCACAGGGAAGTCTGCGGGAGGATGGTCAGACCTGTTCCCCGAGAGAAGGTCTGGAGGGACCGGGGAGCTGTACTTCTCAGAAGGACCCCCTCATCCTGGGGGGCCCAGTGGCCTCAGGGGACAAATAGAGGGGCATCCCTGAGACCCCGGGAGAGGAGCACACAAGAGATCTGCTCCCACAAGGGAGCAGGGAGGGAGAACATGGCCTGGAACAGAGGGGGACATCTGGCCAAAGACAGACTCCCTGGAACACCTGGGCTTCATGAAGACTGAGCACCTCTGGAACGGAGTCTGCCCAGGGCCCAGGGACTCCCCACACCAGACCCCCTGCCCAGCAGAAATGGCCCAGCACAGACTTCCTCAGAGCAGGCAGGCTGACCCCGGGGGCCCGCTCCTCACCAGAGGAAGCCCCAAAGACACACTGACTCCCAGCACTCAGGGCCGGATTGCCCAAGGCAAAGGGATGGCTCGGGACAGACAGGCAGAGCCCCCAGGACAGGCAGGAGAGCAGCTCTGGGGAAGTGGGGGCAGGGCAGGGAGGGCAGCCCTGGCCATGCACTGGACTTCCCAGCAGCACTGGCTAGGCTCTGCCTGCAGGGTTTAACAGGAGCCTGAGCAGACCCAGACTCTGACAGAACAGACGGTCTGGCCTGGACGGTGAGTGCAGAGGTCAGTGCTGACTGACCAGCAGGTGAAGAGTTTACAGGCCAGCCAGGAGAAAGACTGAGCTCCTGGTGCCCAGAAATTCAGGCCAGAATCCACTCTACAAAAGCCAGAGAACACAGGAGCACTACTGGGGGTCAGAGGACACGGCTCCAAATCTGAGCCCTACTTCTTCCTACTCGTGGGACTTTGGTGGGACTTCTCATGGTTGGGGACTCAGTTTGTTCATCTTTATGATGGGTGGACTATAGGAGAAAAGAGCCTTCTCACCCAAGACCTCTGACACACTGAGCCAGGCCTTGCTCCTTCCCACCAAGGACTTTCCAGATCCTCGTGGGATCTGGACTGGACATTCAGGGCTGGGGACCAGGGGTCTCTCACGCCCTGACCTTTTCCTCTTCTCTACCTAACTCTCTCTTTTTCCACATCTCCCAGGTCAGCCCAAGGCATCCCCCACCGTGTATGTCTTTGCTCCATCCCAGGATGAGCTAGACACAAAAAAGGCCACCCTCGTGTGTCTGATAAATGGCTTCTACCCAAGCACTGTGGATGTGGCTTGGACCAAGAATGGCTCCCCCGTGACCCAGGGGGTGATGACCACGCAGCCAGCCCGCCAGAGTGACAACAAGTACACAGCCAGCAGTTACCTCTCGCTCACTGATGACCAGTGGCATTCTGGCGACATCTTCAGCTGCAAGGTCACCCATGAGGGCCAGACCCTCCACAAGGAGCTGTCCTCAACCCAGTGCACTTAGATGCCCACATGCTTCCTCCCTCACGCCCCACAATGGACTTCCCCACCTCTCCCCCCTCCTCCCCTACTTTCAATAAAGATCTTCTTTCTCATTCAATTGTCTCTCATGTTTTCTGGGTCTGATCTCCCCTCCCCTCGATGGTGGCTCGCAACATGGGGGCCCCTGACATGTCTGTCCAATGGCTCTCTAGGCAAAGGACGGACAGCCTCTCCTCCCCAAGCATGCCGGCTCACCCTGGGACATCTGACGCCCCCTCTCCCCGGGATCTCCCGGCAGCCAGAACCAGGTATCCAAGGAGAGCCCCAGATTCCTTAGTAGGACGGTCAGTGCTGCCATTACAATGACCCAAAGGCGGCCTCCAGGAATGATGGAAGCTGCCCAGGGAGCAGCACTGAGGAAAAGGCCCCCTAGGGAAGGGCAAAGAAAGCCCCAGTAGGACCTGAATGGCCACCGTTTGGTGGGAGACCAAGCATGACCAAGTCTCTGGGATCACTCCAATGCAAAGATCATCAGTAGTGAGCCATCCACGCAGACTCGGCCCTGAGCCCCAGGCATCCTTGGGACACGTGGCTGGGGAGTCTTCCCACTGCCCAGGAGCCCTGGCCCAAATACTGGGCGCTCACCCTCCTCAGCCCTTTCCGAGAGACAGAAGAAGGGTGGATGGTGTGGGAGGCAGGGGCCGGGAGAGGGAAGCAGGTGCCCCACACTAGGAAAAGGTGCTGAGGGAGTGACCACCAGCAGCATTACAGGCCCCAGCAGGTCCCTGGGCTCAATCTCACCCCAGCCCGCTCATTGGCCCCTCTCCTACTTCATGGAAGAGCCGGGTCTTCCTGAGCAGCTCCTCCGAGCCCAGTTCTGGCCTCTGCTCTTTGGCAGGCACCATAACACACACGAGACTCAGCCCCTTCCTTCAGAGAGTCGGCTGTCTTCTTGGGACCACCGGTCTCACACACAGAGTGCCCAGGGCACAGGCACCCATCTGGCCAGTCCCCTAGCCCTGAGGTCTTGGGGAAGGAGAGGAGAAGACACCGTTTCTGTGCATGACAGGGAGGACAGTGGGTTTCAGAGCACACGGGTCACATTCATTACCTGCCACAGTCACAGGCACAAAAACCCGACTGAGTTCTCTTCAGCATTGAAGCTTGGAGGTCACTTGGCCAATTGGTTCCCAAAGACATCCCAAAACCCCGCAGCTCCCATCCTTCTGGTCGATCTTGACTTCCATCTCTCCCTGCCCAGGGCTGTCTCCAGCCCCTGCTCCCACATCCCCTCCCTGCACATCTCCCTGAGAGTGCTCTGCCCACAACAGCCCCGAGAAAAAGCTCAGAGGGGATAAACCCCATTTCAAATTAGGAGACGAGCATTCACAATGGACTGCATGCAGGTTTGGGGGACTCATGCAAGGGCATGGGGTCGGGATGGAACATGGCAGGGTTTCAGGCTCAGACCTTCTGCCCACTCTGCCCATCCTTTACTCCACAACACTCCATGATTTCCCATAGCCTCCTGGACAAGGAGGGCAAACTTGGTCTTCCCAGCCCCACACAAGCTCCCATCTCCTCCACTTCTCTCACTCTCCAACTCTTTCCTGTCTCTCCTCCCACCTTGACCCTGGCTTGCTCCCCTCTTCCCTTTCCTGCATCAATCCTACTTCTTCCAAAAAGCCTTCCATGACTGCCATAGCCCCCGGATCATCCAGGGGTCACTCAGCTCTTCTTCTCTGCCTTCCTCTTGGGATCTGCTTACTGAATCCCATACACTCACAATGTCTCCTGAGCCATCTCCTCCCAGAGGGCTTGAGGATCTGGCCCACTGTGTAGGTCTTATCTCCTCTTGGCTAAACAGACCGTGAGCCTCCTGAGAACCAGGATGCTGTTTTCTCCTTCCTCTCCCTCCCTTCTCCAGCCCAGCTCAGATCCCACCTCTCATTGTAACTAGTTGTAGGATCTTGGACTAGTTGGAGGATCATGAGCCCCCGAGGACCCGGATGCTGTTTTCTCCTTCTTCTCCCTCCCTTCTCCAGCCTAGCTCTCATAGTAACTAGTTGGAGAATCTTGGACCACTCCTTTCCCTTCTCTCAGGCTTCAGCACTTCCTTTGTAAAAAAGCTTTTCATACCAATGGTCCCTGGTGTTGTGAGGATCAAATGAGGTCATGAAAGGGAAAGGCCATGGGAAAATATTGAGAAGCATCAGCCCTGACTATACATGGTCCTGAGGCCCCAGCATCAGACCCCAGTTGCCTCCATGATCATTCCCACCCTGCCCAAAGGAAGGAACAGTCTTTCAGGAAGAGCCAGTCCCCTAGATGGTGACTTTCTCACAATTCACACCTTTGCCCTCTTTTCTGGCAGGGGTGGTGGGGAGAGTAGTAGGGGGTATGGAAGGGCACCTACCCCTGCTTTCTAAAAGGAGGGCAGTAAAGCCTACTCCTGAGGAGAGCTCCTGGGTCACAGCGTCTGAATTCCCTGCTGCAGATGGGGGTCCGCAGTGTCTGGGCCAAGTCACACAGTGGGGCTTATGAATGGGTGGGCTGTGTTCGGTGGAGGCACCCAGCTGATTGTTCTTGGTGAGTTACTCTCTTTCTCTTCTCCCCTTTGGGGGGTTCCAAGGGCTCTGGGAAATCTGCCATAGATTTTTTGTCCTTTATTCTGGACACTAACTGGGGTCAAACATCCCAGCTCCAACCAGAGATTCCCATTCCAATGGGGAAAAAGTTGCCATCCCAACTTGAGCTAGATACCCAAAAGGCCACCCTCCTGGGTAGTGTTCTGGTTGGTTTTCTGGAGGTCTTTGGACCAGCCTTCGTTTCAGCAGATTAATCACCATGAAAATAGCCAGGTGTTAAGTCCAAATCCTTTATTATCTCCTTTAAAGTCTAGTTTCCTTGCCTGAGGCCAGGGTCAACTTTCTTGTTGGTCTTCCAGAGTCTTGGTTTCAGTGGAGAAGTGAAGGAGGAGAGTCTTGCCACCATGGTGGTATGAGATGGAATGAGCTGAGTTTGTCCCAGCTTAAACGCAGTACTATAATTACATAATCTTAGATGTGAATCTTGTAGAATAGGTGTCAGACTTGTAGAACTATATTAAGTACTAATTCCACTTAGCACCTTGTAAGAATCCTTGTTTCAAGTACAGAGTTCTGGCCCATAACATCTCCCCCTTTCTTTTGTTTTAGAACATAGTGGTCATGCCCTCCCTGACTTCTCAGGGAGGTGATAACCCCCCAAAAGGAGGTGATCATGCCCTCTCTGACATCTCAGAAAAAGGAGGTGAAAATACCAAAAAAGGAGGTGATCATGCCCTCCCTGAAGTCTCAGGAAGGGAGATGAAAACCAAAGGAAAATTGAGAATCAAACCAGATTAGCCGGTTTCTGAAGGGTCTTACTTGAAACAGGTATACATAAATCCATTAACATGGGAGGTATTACAAACAAACAACATGAATCAACATGAGGAATTATACATGTCCATAGGTCCTAGAAATAGTCCAAGAAATCTATTGTTCATTACTTTGTATGTCAGAGAATCCAATGATTTCTGCAAATTTTGAAATCTTAGAACCAGTCTTATCATGTCTCAGGGAAGCCAGTGATTCCTGCTGGTTTTAAAGTCCTGCAACGGTCTCATTATCAGCCATGCTGTCAGATATTTTTTAGGTCTTCTCCTTTGTTTTGAGGTTTTCTCTTTTTCTGTCTCTCTCTGACGAACAAGGCAAATACTACTTGTTGGCAACCATTTGATTCCTTCTCCATCTGTAGAGACACAAACAAACACTCTTCCCAAGCAGTTAACCTATCTAGTTTCTTCCATTCACCACTTTCTGGATCTCTCCACATCACCTGGCAATTACACTGGAGCTGCTGGCACTGGACACTGCCCTTCTGTTGAGTTAAAAAGCCTGTATTCTCACCAATTATAGTCCCTTTCTCCCATCTTATTGCTTCTCTGCTGATTGATCACATCAGAGTCCTGAACTTCTAAAGACTCTCTGGGTGTAACCTCGACTGCCATCATGCCCCATCTGATTTTTGTTTGAGGTCTGAGAGCTGGGCCCCAACTCTCATTTTTCTGGGTCAATCTACATTCTGAGGCCCAGTGGAGGCCTTTATTGCATTTTATACATAGGGTTTGGGATTTTGTTCTCTCACCCTGTCTTCTCCCTCTATCTCTATGCCTACATTGAGCTTTCAGATGCCCAACTTTACCACACTGAAAGCATTGACGAGTCTCTCTGGAAGTCCCTTGCCAAGAAGGACTGTGTCTTCCCATGTTCTGCATCATAGCCTTGGATATAAAAGGCATTTGTGCCCACTGTGGCACAGCGTCTTATGATCTCTTCTAAAGGAGCATCATTGTGTAGTCCCAGAATAATTCTTCTACAAACCACATTAGCATTTTCTCTAGCAAGTTGTTTGATCATTATTCCTGTTGCTGCATTTTCTCCAATTGTTTGTATGACAGCTGTCTGCAGACACCCCACGAAATCAGCAAAAGGTTTATTGTGACCTTGCTCTATTTTCATGAAGGCTTCCCCTCTATCTTTTTCTGAGAGGGAGCCCCATGCTTTGATAACAGCAGCAGCAATTTGCTCATATGCTATCAAAGGGTAATTAATCTGCTCTAAAGTGTCTGTATACTGACTTTAACCTGCTAGTTGGTCAAGGGTGATTTGTGTATTAACTCCAGTTTGCCTATTTCATTGGGCTTGTATTCTGCATAGTTCACTATAATCCAAAAGCCACAACAAGTTTTTGTCCTGCTTCTAAACATGTCCTTGCTATAGATTTTCAATCACTAGGGTTAAAATTTCATAAGCCAAATTCTCTAGTAACATCTTAACATAAGATGATGTAGCCCCGTAAAGAGTGCATCCCTTTTCCAAATCTTTGATAATTTCCAGATCAAAAGGAATGTGTCTTCTCCTTTCTTGGCATGAAGAGTCAAACTGTTGAATAACAGGGTATGCTTCTATTAAATCAGATATATCCTGTCCTTCTTTTTTAGCTTTAACTAGTGCTTTTGTAATCATGGCATAGGCTGCATCATAAGTGGTGCTTATTGTGTCACTGCCCTTTCCCCTCCTCCTTCTTCCTCCACCCAGGAAGGGTTAATTGAGGGGGGTAGGTCAGGGGATGGGGAATGCCTAGTGGCTCCTGCTGTGAAGTACCACACTCCTTAATTTCATTAGAATTGTACTTAACTCCTTTTTTTGTCTAATTCTTCGTGCTTTTCATCTAGTTTTTCAGTATCCTCCCCCTCCTGCACTTTCTTCTTTTTCCTTATTTTATAACTTATGTAATTTCCTAAAGCCTGTTGTATTAAGTTATATGTTTAGAGTGTTTCTTTAGGAATTGAATCAGGATCATTATCATTGTAACATTCACTTAGTTGCTCTCCTAGTTTCCACTTGTCTGGCTCTAATTCTTCTTCCTTAGAGAAACAAGGAGACGAGTACTGTACTGTTTCTAAAATCCAATGATCTGCTTCCAATTTACAATCAAT
Organism: Antechinus flavipes; assembly: GCF_016432865.1. NCBI lineage: Eukaryota > Metazoa > Chordata > Mammalia > Dasyuromorphia > Dasyuridae > Antechinus > Antechinus flavipes. The sequence goes on along the minus strand of NC_067398.1, from coordinate 721,520,831 downwards.
CCTTGGTTTTTTATTAATCTATGCTTTCTACACATGTTCCTTGAGGTTGAGAATGTAGGTCCTTAGCCCCACATTTAGACGCCAAAATGTAGTGCTCTGCTTGGTGTTCTGGAAGTCTCTAGACCAGCCTTCGTTTCAGCAGAGTAATCACCACAAGAATAGCCATTTTTTTATTATCTCCTACAAAATCTAATTTCCTTGCCTGGGGCCCCGGGCCAGCTTTCTTGGAGGCCTTCCAGAGTCTTGGTTTCAGTGAAGAAGCAAAGGAGGAGAGCCCTGCCACCATGGTGGTATGAGATGGAGTGAATCTGTCTGGCTGAGTTGTGCAAGCTTATATGCTCTATTATAATTACATTATCCTAGGTGTCAATCTTGTAGAACTTGATTAAGTACTAAGTACATGTACTGAAGTAGAGAACTATTAATCACTATGCTAAACTAGATAACCATTGTATTATCAATTCCACTGACTTAGCACCTTGTAAGAATCCTTGTTTCAAGTACAGAGTTCTGGACCATTACACTCCTGTGCCTGGTAAATGGCTTCTACCCAGGCACTGTGGACATGGCTTGGACCAAGGATGGCTCCCCTGTGACTGAGGAGGTGATGACAGCCAGCTCACCAGACTGACAAGTACTCATCCGGCAGTTACCTCTCACTCACTGCTGACCAGTGGCTTTCTGGCAGCCTCTACAGCTGCAAGGTCACCCATGAGGACAGGTCTTCCAGAAGGAGCTGTCCTCAACCCAGATGTCCACATGCTTCCTCCCTCACGCCCCATAATGGACTTCCCCATCTTTCCCCCCCTCTTCCCATACTTTCAATAAAGATCTTCTCCTTTCCAATGTCTCTCATGTTTTCTGGGTCTGATTTCCCCTCCCCTTGATTGTGGCTAGCAACATGGTGGCTCCTGACAATCCTCATGGGAAAAAGCCAACATGGTCCAAGCCCCAGCTGGGTGGAAGATGAAAGGTCCCTTCCAGCCAATGTACTGACTTCTTCCCAAAGTCCTTCTCTCCAATCTGAGACCAGACTTGAATCTGAAACTATTTTTGTTCAAAGGGGAGACTCTCGAATGGAATGAGATGAGGAGTATGAGGGAAATACAGGTCCAGTGCATGAATCACATGGCCAGGAGTCAGGAAAACCTGAAATCAAATGCAGCCTTAGACACTCCCAAGCCACGCTATTCCAAGACTAGAAAAAGAAGGCTATTGTCAGGAATCAGCCCTGGGATGGTGAGGAAGTGACCCGAGGAGAGAAAGTTTGAATGAAAAAAACAGGCCTCAGGAGGGAGGATGTGAGCGCAGAAAGGACAGGACTTGGAGGTGGTGAATAAGCAGGGAGAGTGACAAGGAGGAAGAGGAGAAGAGGTGACTCAGACTGTGGACCTGAGTGACAGGGAGCTTGGCCACTCACTTGGCAATGGGCAGGATGTCACCATGACAACCTCCCTTCTGCTTTTTCTTCCCTTGATGTTTATCCAAATATGCTCCACTGTGCTCCTTCCCACCCCCATTTCTGGTTCCTGGATTTCCTTACATGAGCACGTCTTAGTATGCAGCGCCAGCCCCCACACCTTTATACTGATCTGCTTTCTTTCACATAAAATATCCTTCCTCCAAGCCAGGGCCTGGGTAAAGACCTCCTCCCAGAAGGTTTCTGAGACCCTTAAGAAAAATTGGTCTCCTTGCATCAGGCCTTCTGGTGATTCCATCACTCCCCCAGCACAGAGCCATACCAGAGAAGTAAGAGACCCCTTCCATGGATCCATGGTGTCCCCAACAGCTGGCTACAGAAGGCTGTCAGCCCGAGTCACAAGTGCCCCGATAGCTGACTGTGGAAGGCTGCTATGTCTGGGGTTTAATGGCCTTCATAGAACATATTGTTACTAAACATGGATCCTGGCCACTAATGTTCCTTGTAGCAGTACTACTTCATGCACGTGTTCCGACTGCATGCATTTACTCCCTGTCTTCCTCTCCACAAGTAGACACAGGCCACCTTCTCTAAGTACATTCATTCTTCCCACTGATGTTGTATGTAAGCTCCCAGGTTTGGGGGCCCTTTCTTTAGCTGTTACTTTTTTATTTTTCCATTTCATTAAAATATCTTTTTTGAAATTGTCTCTACTGACTAATTATAAAAATAAACACTTTGATGGGGCTTCTGGTCCATGGAAGGATATAGACACATAAAGGGTCTTGAACCTGATGTAGCCAAGAGTTGGGGACATGCCCCCAGGTGAAACATATGACTCCCTTAAAATCATAGGAGGTTCCTTTAGAGATATAGCAATAAAGAGAACCTAATCAAGGACCTTCTGATTATCTGCTTTAAGCACTGCACAAAACAGTGGACTGTGTCCTCACCAGAGATCATGGAGGAGAACATCCACTGCACAGTCCATGTGAAAAACGAGCCCCCATCAGCGGGGAGGTCCTCCAGAGACCAGTATTTGCAGGTCACAATCACAGATTGTGTCTAAACCTTAATCCTTGTGCAGCCTTCCCTAGCTCTCCCTCCCTTTCCGGGCTGCTCCATCACTGCTCTCCAGTTAAGTGGATAGAGCAGCAGCCCTAGAGCCAAGAAAGGTTCAAATATGGCCTCGGACACTTGCTCACTGTATGGTCCTGGCCAAGTCACCACCTCTGTCTGTTTCCTTGTTTGTAAAACAGGGATTTTAATAGCATCTAACCAGCCCAGACTCGTTAAGGAGATCACTTTGTCAAGTCCTTAGCCCAGTATTCGCCACACAGTGGACACTTAATACTTATTTCCTGAAGTCCTTTCCTTCTCCCCCAACTTTGTGAATCCATCATCCTGAACTGCTTATTGTTCCTCTTGCCCATCACCACGTCTGCCATCTCTGCACCTTCGTATGACCCTCTCCACCCCCCCGGTGACTCTCCTTCCTCACTGCCAAGTCTGAGGATCTCCAGCTTCCCTCAAGACTCAGCATGACCCACACTTAACACCGTACACCAAGATAAGGTCAAAGTGGGTTCATGATTTAGGCATAAAGAATTAGATTATAAATAAATTAGAAGAGCATAGGATAGTTTACCTCTCAGACCTGTGGAAGAGGGAGGAATTTATGACCAAAGAAGAACTAGAGATCACTATTGACCACAAAATAGAAAATTTTGATTATATCAAATTGAAAAGTTTTTGTACAAACAAAACAAATGCAGACAAGATTAGAAGGGAAACAATAAACTGGGAAAACATTTTTACAATCAAAGGTTCTGATAAAGGCCTCATTTCCAAAATATATAGAGAATTGACTCTAATTTATAAGAAATCAAGCCATTCTCCAATTGATCAATAGTCAAAGGACATGAACAGACAATTCTCAGATGAAGAAATTAAAACTATTTATAGACATGTGAAAATATGCTCCAAATCATTATTAATCAGAGAAATGCAAATTAAGACAACTCTGAGATACCGCTACACACCTGTCAGATTGGCTAGAGTGACAGGGAAAGATAATGCGGAATGTTGGAGGGGATGTGGGAAAACTGGGACACTGATACATTGTTGGTGGAGTTGGGAACAAATCCAGCCATTCTGGAGAGCGATTTGGAACTATGCTCAAAAAGTGATCAAACTGTGCATCCCCTTTGATCCAGCAGTGTTACTACTGGGCTTATACCCCAAAGAGATACTAAAGGAGGAAAAGGGACCTGTATGTGCCAAAATGTTTGTGGCAGCCCTGTTCGTAGTGGCTAGAAGCTGGAAAATGAAAGGATGCCCATCACTTGGAGAATGGTTGAGTAAATTGTGGTATATGAATGTTATGGAATATTATTGTTCTGTAAGGAATGACCAGCAGGATGAATACAGAGAGGACTGGAGAGACTTACAGGAACTGATGCTAAGTGAAATGAGCAGAACCAGGAGATCATTATCTACCTCAACAACGATACTGTTTGAGGATGTATTCTGATGGAAGTGGATCTCTTTGATAAAGAGAGCTAATTCAGTTTCAATGGATCAAGGATGGACAGAAGCAGCTACACCCAAAGAAAGAACACTGGGAGGTGAAGAGAAACTATTTGCATTTTTGTTTTTCTTCCCAGGTTGTTTCTACCTTCTGAATCCAATTCTCCCTGTGCAACAAGAGAACTGTTCTGTTCTGCACACATATATTGTATCTAGGATATACTGTAACCTATTTAACATGTAAAAGACTGCTTGCCATCTCAGGGAGGGAGTGGAGGGAGGGAGGGGAAAAAGCGGAATAGAAGTGAGTGCAAGAGATAATGCTGTAAAAAATTACCCTGGCATGGGTTCTGTCAATAAAAAGTTATTTAAAAAAAAGACTCAGCATGAAGCCAAGTGAAGCACACAGAGCAACGAATCTATCAGCTGTGATGGACTTGGCTCTTTTCCTCCTCCGCTGGACACCCACCATCACGTTCATGTTCCTTCTAGCAAACACCACAGAGCCTGCTACTGGGGGCCGGCAGCTGATCCCTGGGTGTCTCTGGGCCCAGGGGCAGCGAGGTGGTCCCTGGGAGTGGGGGCTGATGGCTGCCTCAGGAGGAACAAAACAGCCATGCAGAAAAATGGGGTGAGTCAAATTTCATGGGGCAGCAATGCTAGAAGCAAGTGCTTGTAGCTGGTGCGCCAGAAAGGATGAGATGGACGAGAGGGCATATCTAGCCCTTGTGATGCTCAGAACTGAATGTGATATCCCGGCGTGGATGCGGTCCCCATGAGGCAGCCTGGAACATCAGAACACAGAAGGCAGCACTGGGAGGGCTTAGAACAAGCAATCACGCTGTCAAGTGAGCTACCACTTCCTGGGCTAGAGCCTCAGGAACATGATCCCCCTTGGGGAGGATGGCTTGGGGCACAATTGGCATCCTATCCAGTGGGCCAAGGGCCACCCAAGAGGGAAGCCTCCTGCCCTGGACACTGAGGTTCCCTCTGTTTACCCTGAACCTCTCAGGAAGTCTTCCTGATCTTTCTAGTCTCTCCTGCTCCTGTCCTAGTCCTGGCAGACACTTTTTCTCTCTCCCTATAAACAGGAGGTGAACATTAGAAGAGATGGTCTTGGGGATCCCCCCACACCTCTACTCTGGTATTCTGTCATTCTACAATGCTCCTGTCCTAAGTTGGAGATGGCGGGCTCTGCAACGCCCTGTGCGCCAATAACTGCCCACATTCTGGACACCTCGGCCCCCAGACTGAAGCGCCCAGGAGGGCCAAGAGTGGCCCGGGGCCCGGCCCCGGCTTCTGACCTCCTCCTACAGCTGCTCAGGCTGAGCTCACAATAACCTGATGTCTCATCTCTAAGAAGCTGGTGGGATAACAGGGCGGAGTGGGGGTGGGGATGGAGCCGAGGCGAGGGGACAGGAGGGAAGAGAGGAAGCAGTAACACTCACTATTCCTCTCATTTAACTTTCTTCCTTCCCAAGGGCAAGGTTTTGTGATGCTGTGATCGTGTTCCTCTGGGATCCTAAGCTATACACGGAGGGTCCAAAGTGGAGAGGCAAAGTGGGCACTGAGGGGGCCTCTTGCTTCCTCACCATGGAGGAAAGGGGCCAGCCCATCCGGGGCTGGGGAGGAGAAGGTGAGAGGCCCCAGGTCAGGTGTG
>NC_067398.1:721507722-721510222 GCF_016432865.1 Antechinus flavipes | reverse complement strand
GATAAGACTTGGAAAGAGACAATAAAGGATTTGGACTTTAATCCCTGTCTACTTGTGTGGTGATTACTCTGAATTGAAAAGAAGGCTGCTCCCAGAGACCCCAAGAAAACCCCAACAAGAGAATATTACATTTTAGAGAAGATTACAGTTGTCCAACTGAGCTTGACTTTCCCTTCCCCCCCATCTCCCCGAGTGCAGCTGATGAAACCGAGAGCCTGGGAGGCCCCGAAAGAGTGGAGGGAGGGAGAGGAGAAAGAGTGAGAGAAGGGGGAGGGGGGGAGAAGCAGTGAGGGAAGGGAGGAAAGAGGGGAAGGGGAAAGGAGGAGTGGGAGAGATGGAGGGAGGGGGGAAGGGAAAATGGAGGGATTAGTGGAGAGGAAGGGGAAGTGGGAGAGGGAAAGAAGAGGAAAGAATGGAGGGAAAATGGGGTAAGGGGGAGGGAGAGAGGAAAGGGTGAGAGGAGGAAGAGGAGAAGCTGTGAAGAGAGAAAGGAAGGAAAGAGGAGTGGGAGAGATGGAGGGAAGGGGGAAGGGAAGATGGAGGGATTGGAGGAAAGGAAGGGGAGAGGGAGAGAAGGGGAAGGGATGGAGGAAAGATAGAGGAACTGGGGAGAGGGGAAGGCACCATTCCAGCCCCAAGAAGGGCCAGCAAGGTCCTACTCACTGCCCACTGAGGTGGGGCAGGGTCTGTGGCCCCTAGGGAGTGAGTCCTGGGATCATAATACCGTAGAGGATTACAGACTCACAATAAGAAATTTTAAAATCTTGAGACATGGACCCACACTTAACACCATATACCAAGATAAGATCAAAATGGGTCCATGACCTAGGCATAAAGAATGAGATTATAAATAAATTAGAGGAACATAGGATAGTTTATCTCTCAGACTTGTGGAGGAGAAAGAAATTTGTGACCAAAGATGAACTAGAGACCATTACTGATCACAAAATAGAAAATTTTGATTACATCAAATTAAAAAGCCTTTGTACAAACAAAACTAATGCAAACAAGATTAGAAGGGAAGCAACAAACTGGGAAAACATCTTCACAATTAAAGGTTCTGATAAAGGCCTCATTTCCAAAATATATAGAGAACTGACTCAAATTTATAAGAAACCAAGCCATTCTCCAACTGATAAATGGTCAAAGAATATGAACAGACAATTTTCAGAGGATGAAATTGAAACTATTACCACTCATATGAAAGAGTGTTCCAAATCATTATTGATCAGAGAAATGCAAATTAAGACAACTCTGAGATACCACTGCACACCTGTCAGATTGGCTAAGATGACAGGAAAAAATAATGATGAATGTTGGAGGGGATGCGGGAAAACTGGGACACTGATGCATTGTTGGTGGAGTTGTGAACAAATCCAACCGTTCTGGAGAGCAATCTGGAATTATGCCCAGAAAGTTATCAAACTGTGCATACCCTTTGATCCAGCAGTGTTTCTATTGGGCTTATATCCCAAAGAAATACTAAAGAAGGGAAAGGGACCTGTATGTGCCAAAATGTTTGTAGCAGCCCTGTTTGTAGTGGCTAGAAACTGGAAATTGAATGGATGCCCATCAATGGGAGAATGGCTGGGTAAATTGTGGTATATGAACGTTATGGAATATTATTGTTCTGTAAGAAATGACCAGCAGGATGAATACAGAGAGGCTTGGAGAAATTTACATGAACTGATGCTAAGTGAGATGAGCAGAACCAGGAGATCATTATACACTTCGACAACGATATTGTATGAGGACATATTTTGATGGAAGTGGATTTCTTTGACAAAGAGACCTGAGTTTCAATTGATAAATGACGGACAGAAGCAGCTACACCCAAAGAAAGAACACTGGGAAATGAATGTGAACTATCTGCATTTTTGTTTTTCTTCCCAGGTTATTTTTACCTTCTGAATCCAATTCTCCCTGTGCAACAAGAGAACTGTTCGGTTCTGCACACATATATTGTATCTAGGATATACTGCAACATAGCCAACATATATAGGACTGCTTGCCATCTAGGGGAGGGGGTGGAGGGAGGGAGGGAAAAAATCGGAACAGAAAAGAGTGCAAGGGATAATGTTGTAAAAAAAATTACCCTGGCATGGATTCTGTCAATATAAAGTAATTATTAAATATAAATAAATAAATGAATGAATGAATGAATAAATAAATAAATGAAAAGGTAAATGGTGGAGGAAAGCGATAAAGGACATAAACAAATGTAAAAGCAGAAAAGCATATCAAGCAATTCATCAGAATTTATTAATTAACATTAATTATTAAACAAGTATTAATAAAAAAAAATCTTGAGACACTTGAAATCTCAGAACCAGAGTTTCTTTCATTCTTGTAATCTTGGAGATTTAATACTGAAATCTCACAATCTGATATAATTGACTTCGAATTGAAGGATTTCATGATGTCAGCCCCAGGGGGGGCCTGAGCAGCAGTTCTAAGTGTGGGAGCCTCCAGAGCATCCCAGGAGCCTGGGAGCCCAACG